>NW_010259843.1:0-59498 GCF_000690775.1 Eurypyga helias
TCCTCGGGGCAGGCCAGGAGCTCGCTTCCTGCCGTGGAAGCGTCGGGAACGAGGCCCTTGGCTGTAAAAGGGCACCTCTTTCTTTGTGTGGTTTCCAGCCGGCAGGCTGTGAGCTGCATTTTGCTTTTCTCCCACTCTCTCTTCACGCTGGTGGGCGGGGGGGGGTTAGCCCCTGAAGTATCTTCGGTAACCCGGCGAGTCGATGGCAGGCTCTGGAATTTGAGGAGAGGCAGCCAGGCACTGCTCTGGTTTTGTTACTTCTCCCTTCTCTTCCTCCCCCACACCCCTGCCACATACAAACGCACTCCTGCTCACGGGGTTCAACCTCACCGTGTTTATTTCCAGCACAGACCGGGAGGAATACGAGTAATTGCCTCAAAACAGTAACTTCTTTCCCCTTTTTTTAGCACACCGATTTAAAAATTGAGTTCAAAATACCATTTGCTTTCCTGTCTTCAGATTAGAACATTCAAGTCTTATCTATTGGTTCCTGAGCTTTTGGATAAAAAAGTCAACCCACTGGAGCTATCAGGCATCCCTTTCTAAGTTTGTATGGCAGGGTTTTGCTCCAGCTCGCCATGAAGTTTCTGATACCATTCACTTTTTCTGCAAGCGACCAGAATGCATGGGCTTTCTTTTGTTCCTATTTACTCGATGTTATTCAGTGTTATAACGAGTAAATGCTTCTCCTTTTCCAATATGCGAACAGGAATAACGTGAGAAGATGAAATCTATGGATATTAAATACTGAATGACACAGTGCCCAGAAAACACTTCTTTTGCTAGTTTAATCCCTTGAAATACAAGATACTTCAGTGAATGCCTTTACCCAGTTATTCTGTGCTCTATATTGGCTATAATAGCAGTTTTAAAATGTTGCTTTATGTGCTATAAATTCACTGTAGTTTATGTGGAGCTTGATGCAAACAACTGTAAAACTGTATTTGCATATTAAACTAGTAAATGGCATTTTAAGTCAAATTAAAATTTATAACTTTAATAATAGTTCTGTACATGTAAAGCTGAATAAGAGTCTGTCTAGATTAACTGATTACCCTGCAGTTTAAGATCTCATTAAGTATGGCTACTTCTTTGCTACCAGTTATTGATTTTAATATGGAGAGGGAACCAAATGGCAAGTAGACATGCAAACAATTGTTAACTTTAAAGTTTTTAGTCTTTGAAAGAGCGATTAAAATGGTGAGGCTGTATTTACTGACTCAGACTGTGAAAATCATGACCCATACTGATTGCATTGAACAGGTTCTACCCTTTGTCCTATCTTTGCATAAGCAAATGGGTGCAAAAGTTCCAGCCAGTGGGAAATAGTGAGTATTCCTGCTTGTGCGTTTCCCAGACCTGGCTGGTACACTTAATTATCTCTGTTCTTCATGTATGGGTTTCTTAGACAAGGTCCTGGTTTCAGGTCCGTGGTTCCCCCTGCCCCTTATACTGCTCTCGAGCTATAAGAGCTTGACTTCAGAGCTGCAGAACTAGTGAAGAGAAGTCACTGTAGGTAGAGAGACCCCTCACCTGTTCCTCTACCCAGGGTGGCAGTGGGAGGCCTGACCCTGTGACGGACTTGGCCGTGTTGGGCTCTGCAGAAGCCTTGCAAACCACCCACACAGAACCAGTGTGGCTGCTGCTTATCCTTTAGTTATTTGTGTTAGGTTTGCAGTAGTTATTCCTGGCTTAACAGAGCAGAATGCAGAAAGGCAGTTTGTTTAGAATGTCATGGGTAAACTCAGGACCTAAAGTCAGTGGAATGTATCAGAAAAGAGTAGAAAAATACTCAGTTGCTCTGAATTGCTTTTAAACTCAGGCTTGCTGCCATTACATTTCTAGTCTGTTCGGAGGTAAGTGAACCCGATTCAGTTGATCCTTCAGTTATTTGCTCATCCTAGCTTCTGTTGCTGGTGCTGAAATATTCCAGGGCTCTGTTTATTTCCTTGCTTTTGGCACTTAACCAGGATTGCTGCTGCTGCTTTTCTGGAGTCACATTGGCTCAGGATCCTGCTGCGGATCCTCGGTTGCAGTGCTGTGATTCACTTGTTCCAGTCAAGTACTGGATGGCTCTGGTCTCTGTATGTGTGTTGGGTTCCAGGTATCAAATGATGATGGTTGCAGTTACTTTTTGTAGTGTTTGGGAACTTACTTGTTCCAGTGAGGGCGTAATGCAGAGGTACCCCATATCTGAAAACATCAGCTGTAAGTCTTGTGCCCTCTAATCAGTGAAGGTACTGATTTCTTCTGATCAAGAGTAAGGTTTAAATAGGATTTTGTTTTTCAGTTGATCATCTTTGTAGCTGCAGTGAAAGGAAAAGGTGTCGGTGAGCCATGAAGTATCTGCAAGGGAGTATCTGAGCCATGGCAGGTATAACTGTCCGTAATAAATGACCTTTGTCCAGATTAAAACACAGTATCTGAACAGTTTATTAGTACTAGTGATAGAAGGGGCTGAATTAAATTTATTCTCCCATCCATTTGGTCATTTCCAGATACAAGCTATGTAAGAAAAATACTAACTTTTCAGGACAGGGGTTTGATCTGATGAGGACTTTGCAGAAGTAGTAGGTAACTTGTGGTGAACTTACTGGTTACAGAGCCTGTAGTTCGCACTAGGCTGTAATGGGCTCTTGAGGGTGTCTGCTCGATGCTGGGCTGTTACCTTTTTTATTTCCTGGTCTTCTAGAACCACTGAACCTGCAGTGAACTAGGGAGGTTTCAGAATGTCTTGCATTTACTCTTTCTTATCTGAGCATAAGTGGGATTTCAGGTGTTCAGTGATGACTCTTGCAAAGTATTTAGCGTTTTTGCTCATAATCTGGTTTGACTCTGTGTATTGCACAACAAGAATTCCCCTTCCTCTCTGAATGCAAAAATAGGGGTATGAATAAGTCCCTTAACCTTGTGCTGTTGATTGGGTGAGAGTCTTAAACCGCACCTCAGATCAGAGCCTCACTTCTGTTAAATCCTTATAATTACATGGAGTAGGGAGTCATTTGACATGTTATTTTGAATTTGTTGTCAAAGTAAACAAGTGGGTTTCTGGTGGTTTTCCAACAGAGTAACTTACCAAACAACTCTAAGAACCTAGACATGGAGGTGGGTTGAACAAAAGGCTTTCGCCTCTCACAGGTGTTTTCCCACAGTAACATCTTCCCCTATTCTTTCCCTCTCAACTTAATTTTCTGCCATCATTACCTTTTCTTTCCTCATATCAGATTGCTGTTTTCATCGTTGCTCTAGATTTTCTGAAAATAAACTTGAAAAAAGTTCAGAATAACGTGTTTATTTGTGCTGTGAGCAGAGCACATGATGATCCGTGCGTCTTGCTTGGCCCAGTGCTCCCCGTGTTGCAAGGTTGTGCGATTTCAGTATTTCTCAGTTGGGTTTGTTTCCTCTTTTTGGTCACCTTTTTCTGGAGCATTCCAATGACGACATTGCGGTGTCACTGGCCATGTTCATTCTTTCTGGACTTTGTAATGGTGAGGTGTTGAAAATACTGGGATGATGCTGTGAGGTGACTGATGTTTAAAACAATATGTAGAAAAGGAAGTCAAGCTTCTTCCTATCTTCCCCCCTTGCCCCCCCAAAAAATCCCAGCCAAAACCCCAGCCCAGTCCTGAGTGAGTCCTGTGTTTTACATGTGTAGGGGAGCTGCTTTTGGGGGGGGGTGCAGGTATCCCTCAGAACGCTCCATCTCTGAGGTTAAATAGAGCTCTGTTACAGCAGGTGTGAAGCCCTTGTCGCTTGGCAAAAGGGGTCTTCTCAAACAGTGGCTTAAATTGCTTGCACAAAACATACTGTTTTCCTGTTGTAACTTAGGCAGTTTACCTGGTGCTTGGTGTAACTCGGTGCCGTTGGCAATACGTTCCAAGCATGTTGTCCAAAATAGGAATGACTTGCTGGTGAGCACCAGGAATTGCTGCTGTTGTACAGGGTCGTGCTTAAAACTGTGTTTAATGTTAGAGATGACATCTTGAAAACTCGGGAGTGCTTGAAGCTGCTTGACAAGCATTAGGTAGGAGTCTGTGGGAGGAAGCACTTGAGGCCGATGCTTCTTGCATTCGGGTCTGCTCGTGCTGCCTGTGCGAGGTGAATTTGCAAACCTCTGACTTCTCTTATTGCAACGTTAGTTATTTGATAATAAAATTCTTGTTGGGGCCCTAAATGCTATGATGCTGAAAGGAAACGCTTTGTTAAACTCCTTGTTTCTGTCATGTGGCGTTTATAAGGTGTTTCATTATAGACAAGGAATGGAGTAAACTTCATTGTGACAAAGCATTCCTGAAATCTGGTATAAGCAGTCACTGCAAACTTTTGGAAATGACATGGTATCTGTTTCCTGGCTGCCAAGATGTGTAATTCTGAATACAATAGGTTTTTCTCTTTAGAATGATTATACTTCAGCGTTACCAGGTAGAAAAGTCTTGTTTTATCTGTTAAGTCTTGAGTAATTTAAACTTTGTACTTAAATGATCCATTTGCTGAGTGCTTTAGATTTGTTAGCCAAGTGTAAATCTCATGGCTGGCCATGAGGGAAAAAATTGATGCTGGTTTCTTTTGTCTCAACATAATTTTGCAAAAATCACAAGAAGGCAGCCTTCTCTCAGGGGACTTGTGGATGCAGATGAGGACCGGCATGTATTGGGGATGTTTTCAAAGTGAAACTGAAAACACCCTTTGTTTTTTAGCTACCTTTTCTTGCGTTTAGAAACAAACATGTAATAAATAGTAAATACAGTTACTGCTCTTCCCTGTGGGTTTAATTTTAGTGAACAGGACCGTACTTGACATGCAAAGTAGAAGTGTTCTCTCTGCTGTACGCTGGTGTGCCGTGGAGAAGTCCTAATCGAGACAGCAGTGTTTGTGATCCTTGATGTGAAACAATAGCTATTTCTAGCTGTTAAATCATAATCCATAATGAAACTATAGCTTATACTTCCCTACTTCTCCCAAGCTCTGAGTCCTTAGTTTTAGCCTTGCCTGAGTTAAAGTTCATAGTAGGAAATAAAACCCAAACCTCTGATGGTCTTTGTGTTCCTGTGGTATGATATAGAAGTATAGGGCAGTCCTGTGTGTATTCAGAAATACTTCACGTTTCTTGCTTAGCACTGTCTGGCAAGCAGTGTTAAATCTAGGAGCATGGTGCACAGAACTCCAGTTCGACAGTCTCTGCTTCCTGCAATTAAACCTGAGACCTGGAAGACTTAAATGTTTGTCCAGAGTGATGTGGGTAACTCATGAATTAAGTCACTCCCTGTACAGCACCTCCCCGAGTGTCCTTGCCACCTGTTGAGTTGTTTTCAATTTTCTGTTTTGAAAATAATCTCTCTTCCCCTTTACACCATGAATGAGATAAAACAGGAATGTGGTTCTGCTGTTTGGTGTGAGATGTAATAGAGCGACCAAGTTGTGCTTGTGTTATAATAGTGAATCAAGGTTTTCGCACAGAAGTAATGTCTAGGAGCCTTTTCTTACTGGAGAACGTAGCTGCTCATCCCTCCACTTAAGAAAGACAATTTTGAACAGTTGAGAACAGAGATAGGAGTCCAGAATTTGTCAGGAGAGTTGTGATTTTCCATTGGAAATAACTGTGAAGGCTGAAAGTCCTTTCTGTGTAGTTCAGTCTGTAACTTACCTGTTCAGGGTCATGCTTCCAGTCCTCTGGACTTCTGTTACTTTTGGAGTTAGAGGGATCTAATAATATTGTAAGTGGCGTTTTCTCTTGTTTGTGACTGGCTACGCTTGTATTATTGGCAGCCGTAAAGAGGGTTTGGAGGCTCTTGTGTGTATATAGACATATAATGCTGCTGAATTTCGTGATGTCATCCAGTACCTTCTGCGTTTGCAAGAAAATTGCAGCTTCGTTTAATGTAAAACACACACAGGAGGTTTGTAGCTACTCAGTAAGGCCAAATGGTGCATTTGAGTGCAGCCCAGAGTACAGATGCCTTTGTGCTTGAGAGGTCTGCTGAGCTTGGAGGCAACAGCAGGATGAGGATGTGACTGACTCTGAATGAGCTGGATAAAATAAGTTTTAATAGTGGAAATGCTGCTGATACGTAAGTATTTTTACCATCTCAGGTGTTTGCTGTTGGGAATATTGAAAGCTTTAAGACTGTCTGGCCTTAATTTGATTAATTGACTTGATTTTAGCTTTTGATCTTGAGTTGTGATGGAAATACTGTTTAAATGAATGCTTTGAAAACTGCTGTTCGAGGCTTCTGCAATAGTTCAGAATGTAACTTGGTTTGGTAGTGTTTGTACTTCACAAGTCAGTGCCTTTAGAATTTGAAATGCCTGTATAACTACAGACACTTTCAGAAGAGGTCCTCTGTTTACATGGCACAGTAATGCTGAGTAATGAGTTTTGGTATTTGGAGTAGTTCACTGTGGGGAGTGTTTGAACCAAGGTATGTACCTAATGCTTAAATGCAACTCTCTATCAAGTCTTGTCTGTTTTTAGAGACTGAGAACTTCTGCCAAATGTCAGGAATAATTTCACATTCAGTGTCGTAAGTAAATATTTTCAGGAGTATCTGAATCACTTGGAACAAGGAGGAAGCTAATACAGCACTAAAATACTTTGCTGCTGCCTGTAGTAGTTTAGCTGCCTGCTTCTGGACACGTTGGCTTGCCTTGTGCAAGTGTCTTGGCAGTTGTGGTGCCCTTTGGCAGTGCCAGTGGTCTTGCCAGCTGTTTTGAGCAGATGGAAGATCTGGTAGGCATTACCGCTGTCCAGTAAGGGGGAAAAAATATATCTGAAAGAACTGGCTTAGGAGGGACATGTGTCTTCTGTTTGGGCAAGTGTGGAGCTCAGACAGCTTAAGTGTCAAGCGCTGCTTCTCCATGACCGTGTTACGGTGCATGCCTCTCCTTGTTGCCAGACTGGCACATCTGTGTGATGCAGAAGGCTGCAATCCTCTACGGATACGATGGGGAGAGGAACTGAATACCGCTGCTGGGGAAATGGGAACAAATGAGCTCTGTGAGCAGGTGGTTCTTTGCCATAACCTAAAAGTAACTGGGCCATAGCTGATGTACCTGCCTAAAATTCTGCTTCTTGGCCTTTTCCTGAGCTCTACTGATGATTTCTAGCTGGTGCCCACTTACTTGTGTTGGCATGTTGAGTTCCTTCAACCTTCTCTAAAGCATTCTTGGTTTTGTGTCTCAGTTAAAGCTTCTACATCCCAGAGCACCAGGTGGCACCTCTCATTTCCAGAGATGAGCTGTGTAAGGATCCTGTCTTGGCCATCTGCTGAGAAATAGGTCTCTGGGAAAGTACTTGTGGTTGAAACATAAAGGTGTGAAAGAGAAAAGGTTTTTCTTATTAATTACTCAATTTTCTGCCTGACTTCTTGGGCTGAGGCAGCCTTCATTCTGGGACACTATGAACATGCCCTTTCATGTGGGGAGGCTGCATGTTAATTCACAAAAGATCAAGCCTTGATTGCTTTGTGATTTGAGGAATTTGGAAGCTGGAGGCAGATAATCCCCCATGTTAGGAATTAAAAGCTTGGATATTTGATTATTGCCTTTATAGCCCTTCAGAAAAATTGTCTGCTTGATGGAGTAATGTTTTGTATCATATTTCACCAGATAAGGGGTACAGACTTGAAACTCTTTCCTAGCACATAAGCAGGAATTCCTGCTCAGAAGGATTCTGCTTGTGCACACTTAAAGTCCTCTTGAAGTGGAGAACACACCAAGAAGCGTAGAACCAGAAGAATCTGTAATTGCACCCGAAAATAGTCAGCTGGCAAAGTAACTGATGAATTTGGCTGTTAGTTCAAAGGATTTTTTTTTAAACTTGTGTCTACCTATTCCTCTTAAGGAGAAAGCATGAAGAGACTTTCTTCCAAGATCAAGAAATGAAAGTTTTAAGTGGTTCTGAAGGTATCCACTTCCTGCCTGGTATTAGTAAGCTAGGTCAAGCTCCAAAGGAGTGCACTGAGGAAGCTGTGTGGGTGTACTACCCTGGCTAAGTGCATTTGGCCTGTTAACTTCAGCAAAGCTTTTTCAGAGCCACAGAGGAAATAGCTGGTATTTGAACAGCTCCATTAGATAAAAATCATGGTAGGACATGGTTGACTTTACTATTCCTGTGCTGTTTCAATGTGTGTGTGTGAAGCTGGTGAAATAGTTACTGCGTGGTGAAGTACTTCACTCAGGGCTAACTCTTCTAGGTTTTTCTTTGGTTTTCTAAGCGGAGGCAGTATGGGCTGTTGTTGATAAGCTTCACTCCTGTTGCTGCTTGGCTTGAAACACCAACAAGCTCGAACTGTTCTGGTGCTCTGAGTTTCTTTGGACATCTAATACTCATACCAAGCAATGCTTTTTGAGATGCGGGGGTCTACAGACACTTGAACCTGCAACTTGAAATGGGGGCAGGCATGGTTACGTGTTATGTTGCTCTCAGCTTAGGCAGTTTCCATTCCCTCATGGTGTGGCTGCAACTGTTTGCAGGGCCAAAAAATGAATGGGATCAGTGAACTCTCTGATTAAATGTGCCTCCTCTCTATTCTTATCAGTCAGCCCACTGTTTGACCCTGTGGACAGTTGCTTGTCTCCATTAGCCAGAAGTGATGGTGGCTGAATTGCTCAAGTCTGTACTGTCAGCAAAAGAAGTGGCATGTGTACGTACACCTGAAGACGGTGGTTTTGTGGCTTGCTCTGGGTGTATGTATATTTATAGGTACGTACTTAATTTGTGAAAGAGCTGTGGATAGTTTTTCAAAACTTTGATCCCCTCTGCAGCTCTTAACTTTGGATTGCATGTGTTCTTGTGTAACAAAATACAAACACAATCAGCATTCCTTTGTCTGGCAAAGAGAAATGTGGGGAGGCATTAGGGTAAAGCTGGAGAATTTACGTGAGTATAGAGTCTGCCTTGCAATGAATTTCCTGTGGGGGAAGAATAACTTAAGAATAAGCCAGCTCGTAAAAATCTATGTCCCAGTCCGGCTCTGGGATCTGAGAAATAGGGAGTTGAAAGGAATGGTCTGGAAAGAAGAGGAGTTGAGGACCTCTTCTGGCAATGTATGGATGGAGTAATCAAAGGAGAAGCCTCCTAAGGCCTGAGGAGGTTAGACTCCAGAAGAGGTGCTCAGGAGGGACAGGGCATAGCTGATCAGTGCACATTAGAACTAGGCTGAACGGCAACTCTATTAAAAAGGCAAGAACAATGCTCCCAACATTTAGTTAGCCTCTCAACCTGGTTAGGGTTCTAATCCTGCATTCTTGGGCACCTCAATAAGTGATTCCAATAGATGCTGTTAATGTGAAGTTTGGTTTTGTGTGAAGTGAAATGTCTCTAGGGTAGAATCCCACCTAGTGTGCATACAGGAAAATCAAGTAATAACTTCTAATTATTATGAAGATCTGCTAAACAACTCTTACGTATGGTGTCTTTGTTGTGGTAGATAGCCTTTTAGTCATGACAAAGTATTACTATCTGAGCAAATTGAGGTAGTAGTCTTTGGTTAATACGTATTTTATATATGCCTTAGCATGTTCTGTAATAACCCTTCTCTTTATTTTACTTGGTAAAACAATGTGTTTGAAACATCCTTATTTGTATTGCTAAGAGCTGAAATCAGTACTCAAATGTACTCTGCTTTATTTTTATGTTGGATGATGATAGTTGAGAGTAAATGCAGGTGTAGTTCTGTATGACACTAAAGATCCAGTATAATGTGGTACAGGTCTTGGACTATTGCAGTTTAGAAATGTAAGATACTTTGCTTTTGATTGGAATTCTGGTACTGGAAATGGGGTCAGAGATTGTATAGAAACCGGTACGGTGCTTGAGAAACTGGCAAAATGCTTGTTTCTTGGCTTGCTTTCTTGATTTTTGAATATCTCCTCTACTTTGTGGTGTTAATCCACTTCGGGGGTTACTGTTTGTAGCTTCGTATCTGATGCTTATTTTTCAGCTGGAGTGATAGCTTCTAGGAGGGGAGCAGAGTGCCAAGATTAGGAGTTGCCTTTTAGGGATGCCTGGGATGGCCAGTACTGAAACAGTCTGGAATGAGGGTGCTTGTGGATGTTTGGCAGCTCTGACATCCTTCTGTACCAAGGTGTAATTCCCCTGCTGTCGCTTGCCAGGGTATCTGCACAGGCCGGCAGCGCTGATTTGGAAGAAGCTGGGTGCCAGCCTTTTCAGTGCATTTAATTACACTAATGATGTCAGGTAATCATTCATATTGCTAGCTTTCACATCAATTGTCAAGCAGGACGGTTTAGGTGGGTTTTTTCTCTTGCAGAAGCCCAGTGTATGATGACAGATAGTGCTATCTTGACGGGAAAGGAGCAAGGGATATCCTTGCCAGCTAGTGCACAGTCCATCAGATTCAAAACTTCATATCCAGGTGTTTTTGCTATTCCCTCCTGCTCCAGGTGCCTTGGAGGGTTGCACATAGTTGCTGGTTGAACTCGGCTGATTTAGAAACACTTCTGATTCAGTGAGTGTAAAGTTTTAGAGACAAGTCTTCAAAGCTCTTAAATGAGAAAATGGTAAGTTGTAGGTTTCTTCTTCTTCCTGCTGTATGACTTGTGTTTTATTTCTGTGCTGAAGCCCAACAGAGTATTTTATCTTAACTCGAGGGAGCTCAGGTCACTGGTCAAAAATACCTGCAGCGGTTAGAGACTGCAGTTACAATTTTAGTTATATCTTGGTGAAGGATGGGAAGGAGAATGAACAACAGAACTGCTAAACTCTTCATGCCTCCAGAATGCCCTTTCTTCAAAGGTGGTGTCCGGAGCCCTTGGAGGAAAGAGTTTTGGGGTGTAAGCAGGCAAAATTACTTCTTGTAGCAGAAATCCTTGCTCAAAAAGCAGGATGTTGCTGGGGCTCTGTTGTGTTGGCTATGAAACTAAGTCAGACTAAATGATCACAGTATGGTAAATAAACTGCAGAGTCATCATTAAAAAATGGTCTGAGCTAGAAGAGGCTTGTTGGGAAAAGGATGCTGGCAGATTTTCCTAGTGCAGATGCAGCTTCTGCCAGCAGAAAAAAGTGCTTTTGCAGGTATAGCTGCTTTTGTGCAGGGAAGTGATATGAGCTGTAATCACATCTGCTCTGGTGCTTTTGCTAATGTAAAGATGTTGCCAAAGATTACATCTCAAGACACTGCTGTATTGGCAATGATTTCCTGGGCCTGTCTAGTTTAAAAGTGTTAAGATTGCTAAGTTTTTATATTGTGTTGCTTGACGGAGGGTGGTAGACTAAGGCATAGGCATCGCTGGGGTAGTAATACCGCCCATTTGTCAAGACGACATCATGTGTGTTAACAAAACATATTTTGCCAGTGAATACTTCAAAGGGTTAAGCTTTTACTGATTTATGTTGCGTTGCATTTTGGGGAGGCACCCATCTTTCTGTTGGGTGATGCAGACATGATACATGGGCAAGGTCTGCTGTCAGAAAAAGAGAAGGTAAGAACTGGGGTCCAGATGTGGAGCTCGATTGCTGAACGGGGCTGCCGGTTAAATCTGCGCTGAGTGATGACAGCTGTGACGTGGTGCAGTGTGGTGCACCCAAGTTCTCTGCGTAGCCAGGTGTGTGCAGCAGTAAACACGCTTAGGGCCTTGGTGCAGTGATGGGGAGGTGAAGGGAGCCCAAGGGAGGTGTGTTTTTTCTTGAAGTACTACACAGCGTGTTGCTGCTTCGGGTAGAAGTTCTTCTCTGTCCAAGTGAAGTGTGCCGCAGGAGGCGAGAGCGGTGCAGCTCAAGGAAGGGACAAAATCGGGAGCAATAAGGGAGAGAGAAGTGAAGAGAAATACCTAATGCTTGGATGCTCACCAAACTGAGGCCTGGTGGAGAAAGAAGGTAGAATGTTAAGGATTTTTTTCTTAATAAATAGTCTCTAATGCTCTTGTAAAGTGTCACTGGCTAAAAATTCCTCACCGAAGCCTGTGTTTTTTATCAGTCACATTGTCTCTGAAGAGGGTAACGGTTGCATGCTACCACTGTGTATCAAAATACATTTGAGCTAACCTGGTCACTGCCATTAGAGAAGTTTTTAATTCGGATGGCTTTGGTTTGGTTTTCATGGTAGATACTTAACTTACTGATTTTTGTACGTGCTGCTTCACTCATGGAGGAAGCTACCGTGCCTTTCCATTGTCTTCTCCTTTGTGTAGATTAGTTGGAAAATGTGAATTGTAATGTTCTGAAGCGGCAGTCTGAATTCAGGACGCAGGCAGTACAGAAGTGTTATTTTAAGTTCTTTGCGTAGTAAGTATTTTTCCCCCAGGTACCTGTGAGTCTGAGACCTCTGACTTCTGCTGCAGGAATTAGCCTGTCCTTTTTCTCTCGTTGTTGTTGGAAGAGGAAAAATGCTGTTGTGCTGGTTTTAGTTGGGATAGAGTTAATTTTCTCCACAGTAGCTAATATGAAGCTCTGCTTCGGATTTGTGCTGAGAGAATATTGATAACACTACTGTTTTACTGGTTGCTAAGGAATGTTTATACCACCTCAAGGACTTCTTCAGTTTCTGATACCACACCTGTGTTTCCAGCAGCTTCTCTGCTTCCAGCCAGGACAGCTTATCCAAACTGACCAGAGGGACGTTTCATGCCATCAAATGTCATGCTCAGTATATAAAGTTGGAGTTAGCTGGGAGGGGAAATTGCTGCTCAGGAACTGGTTGAGTGTAGGTCGGCTGGTGGTGAGCAGTTGTATAATTTTGTTTTCCTTATTTTTAAAAATTACATTATTATTGTTATGTAAATGAAAATATTACTACTGTTATTAGTATAATTATTTCAGTTTTAATTGTTAAACTGTTATCTCAACCCACAAGTCCTCCTTATCTTCTTCCTCCAATTCTCTCACTCCCCCATCTTACTGGGGGGAGGTGAGTGAGTGGCTGTGTGATACTTGGTTGCTTAGGGGGGCTAAACCATGGCAGCTGTGTAATCAAGCACTGCTATAACTGCTGGGTAAGAAGAACCCTGTTTGTGCTGACAGGGGTTAATCTGGAAGCAACTGATTTTTGAGGAAACAATTCAGTGGCAGTTGGCTTGAGGTGATGTACAATCTTTCTTCTGTGTTAAACATGTCCTCTGTAGTTGAGTTTGAGTGTACTGTGATAGATGTTCTCTGTTAGTGCCCGGTAACAAAAGCAGGTGGGAGACAGATCACCTGACAGTTTGAGACTTAACTTTAGCATTTGAGACATTTATATGCTGGACATAGACAGACCCCAAAGGGGTCTGATCCTCTGCTTGTGTGCTGTTGAAGAGGAGGACACCCTTTCTTTAATCATCACCTAGAAGGACCTTTGAGACCAGGAAAGGGATAATTTGAGAGACCTTTCCAGAGAATTTATAAAACTTAATCCAGAAAATCAGTTACTTGTTTCCTTGGCATATGTTTGAACCTACAGACAGACCTGCTATGGAAATGGGCTGTGGAAAAAGTACACAAGTTATGTGGAATTTACCCTTCCCGATGTTGGGTGTTAGAAAAATCTTCTCATCCTCTGAGTTTGCCTGATTTCTTCTACACACTTCAAGGATGCTGTGTTGTTATTTTTTTCCTTGAATAACTTGAAATAGTCTTTTGACTACACAAAATACTTAGAAGGTACTCTGCTAGGAAGAGCTTTGCAGGTGTGTGTGGGTTTTTTAAGTGGAATAGACTTTTCTTTTTCAGTGATACACTGTTCTGTTACAGCAGATCTTTGAATGAAGCATGTTAACAGCTCTTCAGGAATGAAGCAGTGGTTTGGACCTTTTTAGAGAGGACATGCTCAATACTGTTGATCTGCTGCTAATGAGATGCTTTTTGTAAAACCGCTGTCGAAAAGCAAATTCTCAAAACCCTTCTGTGTGGCTGTACAACTTGTATGCAGTACAGATTTCTTACTAAGGTGAGGTACAACTTCTGATACCGCTGCTGATCTGCTAATAGCATCCTCCTAAGACTTGCTGCCCATCTAGTGCCTTTTGACCAGGTGTTGCCTTTGAATGTGCAGCACAAGTGAGGTTCTGTTGTTTTAAGGGCATGCGAAATCCGTGGAAAAGTCCCAGCTGTTGCTGACCACTAAGTTGTTGGCTTGTCAGGTTTGAAGTGAACTGTTCTTTATGTTGTGTGAGCGACTGGAAGCTGGAGCTAGCAGAGGCAGCAGTTTCGCTCTGTGGTGGGGAGGAACAGTGCCAGTTTCTAACAGATGCAGCAAGCCTGTGGAACGGGTACAGCCCTATGGGTGAATCTGGCAATGTACAATGCTGACTATGGTGGAAGAGTAAATTAATGTACCAATATGTATTTGAGTGAAGAAAATGAAGCAGGGAAAGCTTTTTATTGAGACACCTCAGACTTATATAAAATGATTTAAAGGAAGAAGCAGAAGTAATGTAATGTTCTTTTAGCTTTATTCCTGTATTGTCTGGTTCTGCCTGCAAACGGGAGTTTCTGTAGCTCACATTGGCAGACCTCTTCTTTCCGAGAAATACACAGTTCATTCAGAAGTTGTCACTGAAGACAAAATGAAACCTAAATGCAGTGCTTTGGGTTGTTTTCCTTTTATCAACTTGATGGATACCTGACCTGACGTGTGCCACTTCTAGTCTTTCCAACACTAAGAAAAGACTAAAGTGTATTTCTGTCTTGCTGGCCACGTGAATTGGTTAGGTTGAGGCTGCGTCTTTGTAGAGATTGTCAGTATTCTCACAGTTTACTATAAAAAATGTTCTGTTTGGTAGAATAGCTGAATACAGCCCCCACACACTGTAGTGATGATGTGGACAGGGCTAGGTCCTGCTCCTCTTAGGAGCTGGACTGCATTCCTGAGCTGCCTTCCTTAAGATCTGTCTTGAAAATGGAGAAAGCTTTAGGAAGAAAGATGGCAAACCATTGCATTCATCTTCATGGTGAGAAACAATCTTTCTGGATTATACTTTGAAAGCTGAAGTTGCTGGTGGGATGAAGTGTGTGTAATTCTCTGGCTGTGAATTATACCCCAGTAAGCATTAAAAAAGTCTTTGGGGCAGGATGATTGGAGAGTCTGTCAGGCACATCAGAGTTGTGCCTTTGTGTTAATGTGGTGCTCAGCAGACTGATTTCACAAAAGAATTTCTTGGAGGCAAGTCCCTGTTGTCAGAGTTGTGCGAACTCGGTGCTCTGGCCACGCGGTTATGCTGCCTTGGTTTAAAATAAACCAGCAAGCCCTTAACCTGGGTCCATTCCTCTGTCTGTGCAATCTGTCATAGTCCCATTGCTGAGTGGTCAGTGGCAGGCCCAGGAGCCAGCGATTGCATGAGCTTGTGTTGCTGCTGAAGCAAAGGCTTTCAGAGCTGCTCCTTCGTGGTCTGCAACTTTGGAGCAGGCTCCGAAGAGTGCGTTTTACTGCCCGATACTGTTGCTGCCCTATTTCAAAGTAAGGTAATAATCCAGTAGCTGTTACTTTATCTCCTAGGCAGAAATAGAGCTGGTGCAAAGCTAAGCTGTTTTGGGTTTCTGCTGTCTTCTTTGGTGTCTCTGAAGTTCTGTGGAAGGAAAGAGGCGTCTCACTGGGTTCTGCTCAGCCTGTGCTCTTGGGCTGAGCTGAGGGATTTTGGTTTGTATTACACAGTCACTAAACCTCTCTCTTTATCAACATTATTGTTTCTTTCTGTGGCAAAATGTGCCAAAGCCCAGCATTAGTGGGTTGTCATACTGGTTTGGAGACAAGAATTGAAACCATACCCATGTGTCTTCTGGTCTTCCAGAGACTTGATTGAGAGACCACACAGGACTGAAAGTATCAAGTGATGCTTTTTTCTGCCATTGGGAAAGCTTATGATCTGGGGAAGACCAACAGTTTTCCTGTTTGATGTTTTGTTTAATATCACGCTGTCCACAGCCTAGCTGCAGTGCTGGGTGCTGTTTTCTTCCTCCGCAACAGGAGACATGAAGGAGCTACTGAAATAGTAAACTGGAAGGATTATATGGAAATGATGCCATCGCCTTCTCCTACTCTTTCAAGGCAAATCTTTGCAAATCCGTGAGTGGGAGGCAATGGGTTGAATAAACCCATCTGACATGTACTCTGGTACCCATGTGCTCCCACTCCAGCTCTCTGTACGTCAGCTATAGTCTCTCTTCAGCAACTCTGGAAGCTATGGCTCGTGTTGCTTACACAGATTTGCTGAGCTCTTGGCCATACATTGGCATTTCTTGCATTGAGAGACACCAGGAGGAAGCAAAATCTTTGGGTGATAGTGCCTCTGTAGGCAGTAAACCAATGGTGCTCCTTAATCTAAAAGAGCAAAGAGTGGGAAATCGTTTGTGAAAGTGTGTGCGTTTGATGACCTCTTCTTCCGTAGTCCAAGGACTGTACAGAGGCTGAACTTCGTGGAGTTCACAGGGCAACTGTGTCTGTGGGCCTTTGCTCTTCAAAGGATTCACTTTATCCTCCACAACGGTAGCAAAAAGAAATAGAAGTCAAAATGGTATTCAGATTATAAGTATGAAATAGGGGCTAACATCTCTCTATATCCAACTGTATCTCTCTGTATCAAACCATAGAACTCCTGGTGTGGAAGCAATTGTAGCTGAGACATTGGTATATACTTACTCATAGCCCATACACAATTTTTATTTGGGTTGAGCTGGTGGGGGGGCTTCTGCAGTCATCTGAGACTCAGTGCTGCCCAGCACACTTGAGCAGCACAGCAAATCCATCCAATCCTTCACTTAGAAGTATTGCAGTGTGAATTCATTTTTTGCATTTCCAAATTTGCCAATTTGTGCTGGAGTTGTTTTTAGTAGTTTTTTTCCCTGATTTTAAAAGCATTATTAGAAACTACATCTTTGTGGCACCTAATCATTAACCTGAAAACTTTCCAAAAGGCTCAGAGAAAATGTGAAGCAGCTGGCTGCTTCATTTCTGTCTCTTGAACCAATGAACTGGAGTAAGTTTTCTGTGAAGTTGCTTTTTATTACTTTCCTCTGCTAAAAGAGCATATGTTCATCAGAGCTGGAAACAATCAGTAAAGCACAGATAGGTTACTACAAACTGAGATGATGCTATCAAGCTGCCATTTAGTGTCATCTCTAATGGTCCTAATTCTGTAAAAATTTTCAAAATTCAGAGGTGTGGTGTGAAAGAAAGTTAATGAGATGGAGGTGTAGGAAGCTGAGGAGATGATCAGCATTGAAGCGGAAGTATCTGCATGTTAATGGGAAGTTAGGGTGATGTAGCAGATACCTGCTAGGGGACAGCAGTTAACAGTGGTGATAGGCAGTGTCACAGGGGGGTAGCCTGACTTCATGTGGACCTGCTTGGAAATGCCAGTGGCAGGAAATAGGTAGACTTTCTGAGTAATTCAGACCTAGGTAATTCTAAAAACTCGCTTGTGTGGCTTCAGTGGGGCTGCAGGATGTGAAGACCATATCCACAGTGGGTACACTGAGTAGTACTGATTTTTGTTATTTATAACAGGTGTTTGGAAGATGAAAAGTATCCAGGATCTACCTGTATGTGTTGTACTGACCTCGTAATCCATGAGCTGGCCCATGGCAGGAGCATACCACGATGTGCTTCTTTCCCAAGCCTCAGTGGATGGCAGAAGAGGAGAGCATGGATGGGTGGTGGCAGACGGATCTGTTCAGCTGCTGTCCTCATCTCACCACAGCCTCCTATGTTCTGTCTGTAATTGAGCCAGGGAATATTAGATTACATGAGTTTTCCAGCAGCATCTCAGAGTGCTTAGATGGTGGGGGTTAAAAACTAGCAAGTTTGAAGGTAACCTCTTTAAAAGCTCAGGTCCTGGAGGTACTCAACACCTGACCCTTACCTTCTACATTTGGTTCTTGAGATTTTTATTAAGCTGCCAGAAAGGAGGTTTTGTGCTTGTAAGATTTCCTGTAATTGTCTCCTGAAAGAATAGATGCGATCGGACCTTCACAAATGAAGGTTGCTCAGTGCACTTGCAAAACAATACAAAAGACCTACTGTATGACTTATGTCTTACTGGAACGTGGTTCAGGATAAAGCTTACCTACAACACTTTCTCCTAGGTGTGTGTTTGTTGAAGGTTACCTGTATGGGGCTGGGAGAGATGTAGGTGAAGGGCAGTGGTGTTCAGACGGAGTAGATGCCCTAGTTACTGCAGAATTTCGAGTTGGTGTCCAATTAATAGCTGGTGAAGGAGGCAGCTGTATGGTGCCTGGTCTGGTGTGTTGGTTGCCCTTGTTCTGTGCTGGGGTGGAGAAGGTGCTGTTGTCCTTCAGCAGCAGTGTTACTGTGCAAGCCCGCTGAATTTTTAAGTAATTGAAGGCTTACTGGGGGAGTTCTACCCCTGCTTGGAGGTGGCACTTAATGCCTGTTTGTTGCAGTCTGACTTGACTGAGGTTTAGGGCATGCCTGCCTGCACCACTTTCATGGCCTAGAGTCGCATGGAGAGCAGCAGGGAAAAACATGCAGCACATCTGCTGGTGTCCAGGGCATCACAGAGAGCTACAGTTGAGGTGAGCTGAAAGTCTGTTTTAATTTACCAAGAAATCTTTTAAACCTCCTTATGGTGAGGTTGCTCCTGTTCTGTCTGCAAACAGAAAGTGTGAGATGTTGGTTACTACTTCGAGTGCTCCTTCCATGGCGTGACGTGCGTGATGACAAGCTTTGGAGGTGCTGTTCAATCCTGCACGTGCTCAGGGGAGGGCAGCTGGGATTTCCTCTTGGTGCTCTGCTATTGGCAAAGGCTGGGTTTTGACTGATTAAATATTTACAGTGGTGGTGTGACATGGTGTCCCTAGGAGCCGCTTTACTGGAGCAAATGTTGGTGCTGCTTGGTTGTTTCAGACGGGGTAGTTTCTGAGCTGTTCTTTTTCTGACCCTGTGCTCCACCAGCATCTGCGATGTAACCACCAGGCAAAACTGTTTTTTTCTTTGCTCTCAACCGACTTGAAACCAGTTGGTTTCCTTCTGCTGGGGAATTTAAATACGGCCTTGTCAGTTGTGCACCTGGGGAGCATAGGTGTGCGTGTCGATGGGCAAAGCCCATGTATCTGCAGTGTCTGCTTTGATTCATGAGTGGGAAAGCAGTTTTGTAGAAAACTGAACTGGAAGCTATATCAAGCTCCTGTTGCTGTACCAAGTCTGAAAAAGCCTGTGCTGTTGGGAAATAGATGCTGTGGTTAGAATAAAAACTGTTGAAATGCAAAAGCTGCCCTGTGTAGAAAACAAACCCCAAATCAGCCATGAAATGGAAGGAAACAAAATGAATTTATCAGTACCATGTCTCGAGGAGGTGGGAAAGGATTTAACTTGAGAAGTGAGCTTAAGTTTTTATTAAATGGTTTTTATCTGCAGTGAAGGCTCAGATTGAAACAGGAGCTTACTCCCAACATGTGAGGAGAAGCTGAACTCTAAAATACGCTTTTGTTGGTAATAGCTGCAAGAATGGCACAGCTCGTCTTGGCAGATGAAAACATGAAAGGATCAAGCACTCACTGTCATTCAGCCAATTAGGCTACTTGGAAATTTGGGGTTATGCTGCTGTCCTAATAATCTTTAATTTACAATTACGCATTTTAGGTGCATTCAGGTTTTTCCTTCCAATTCACACTTGCTGGTTTTGACAGCAAAAATAACTCAGATACTAGTGACTAAGCTTCAAGTTAAATTAAATTATATTATATTAAATTATGGGTGTTTATTTCGATGAAGAATGCTTCTTTGGACAAGTCCAGACCTTTTGCAGGGTTTCCCATCCCTGTGTCTCCAGCTCACTTTGGTGTGCCCGTCTGTGGCAACAGAGATAATGCTGGTAAATGTGAAGCTCTCCAGTGAAAAGCAGTGGTGAAGTGGGACCTGTTGGAAGCACATTTGGGACTTGGCTGCTTTGTCAACCTAAAAAAAATAAGGTGCTTCTGCAGGACCAACTGCATTTCTGTCTGGGCAGAGCTTTATTATCAGTGTTTTATTTCAGTGAGATAGTTGTGACAGTGAGTCTTTTAAAGCACCCTGAGAATTTCAACAAAATGGCTGCTTTCCCCGGGATTTGTTCTGATCTGGGTATCAACAGGCTCACTGCCCTGAGGTCCAAGCGATCTTCCTCAGCTTCGACATGTAAAATTTAATAGTTGGCTGCTGTAATTTATATCTGCAGTTTCAGCTTGCATCAAACCACCTTTGGAGGGAAACAGAGCATTTGAGTGAGTTTGATTTTTTCCCTTGCCACTGCCTGTTTCTGGCTGCTTACTAAAATTTTTCTTTGTAACCAGCATCCTTTGTAAAAGCACCTTCTCCCTGTTGCAGCTTCGAGCCTGAGGAGTAATCCCGTCTGAGCAGCACCGTAGCCTGTTCATAACTAATCTCTGTGGTGTAAGAGCCGTAGACAACAATGCTGTGTGCCACATGAGAAGGCCACCCAGTATCAGAACACAAACTGGAACACACTGGTGCTGCGTGATCCAGCCTCGGTTAAATCTTCTGCGGATTCTCACAGCGCTGGGCAGAGCGAGTGTGCAGGGTGATGCTGAGGGCTTGTTTGCAGTGGCAGGGTTGACAGAGGGTTGTAGCAGAACTAGTGCCCAGCAGGGGTTGAAACATCAGGTTACTTTGTCGTTTTAACCCCATATGCCCCAGTTCCAGAAGGTAGCTGCTCTGCAGCTGCTGACTGCTCACTGGGGTAGGTGCTGTCATTTACTCCTCCAAAGCTGCTCCCAAATAATTGCGAGGTAAGTGTGCACACAAGCAGCTATGCGGAGCAGCTGTTACCCAGTACCTTGGTGGTGTGCCTTGCCTTGAGTTAAAACCATCCTTAAGGACACTGTTTTTTGCATTTGTATTTAACTGTGATTTACATTATGCAAACCAAGCCTCCTAAAGCTGCCTCCATCCCTGTCTTCAGACCTCCCTGTGTAATGCCAGCTCAGGCTGTTCCGCTGCTCACACTGCATGTGAACAAGGGTGCAGTTGTATTAATCCTTGCCTTTCTGAATTGGTGAAACTACTAGTTAAATTTTAAATACTGTCTTGGATGTGGCAAGCAGAGAAAGCAGGCAGCCCAGCTATTTCTGACAGGAGCATGTCATGCTGCTGGTGTTTCCTTTTTTAAAAAATTAACATGTTGAACAAATACTGCTGTAGCTAGAGGAACCTGAAGATCAACAAGCCAGTAAAAGCTGCCCCTCACATGATATTTGTATTAAAATACACTGAGCCAACAGTGCAGGTCTCTGGAGTATAATCCCAACTAACATGCTGTTTTGTACACTGCTGTTGCAGTGGGAAAACAGCTTGCTTTTTTGTGATGCCGAGGTACTTAGGGGGATCTGATCTAGGGAAACTTGTTTTTGAAAGCTGCAGTGCCACTTTGTTGGGAAGAAGGATAAACCACGAGTGGAAGGAGACCCTCTGGTTCTTTGTGACCGCATATCCTTTGGTGAGGAATATTTGCTGGATTTGCCTTGTGGCACTTGTTAATCACTGTAGAGCACTTTAGCTCCTTGTTAACGTGGTGTAATTTACGCTTCAGTGCAGGGGGGAACCTGTCTGTCATCTTTAAAAAGCAAAGTCAGCCAGAGACTACTGCCTCAGTTGCCTCTTAGCCTATTAAGTGATTAATAGGTATTCCCAGAAGCCTTAATACAGTGGCCAAGTGGGCTGCTGTAGCAGAAGGTAGGGCAAGACTTCAGGCTGATTTAAAGCTCTCGATGCTGTTGCTTGAGAAATTAAGAAAATACTGTCTTTGTACATCTGACAGATCTCTGGGCTGTGTGAAGGATCCTCGTGTTTGGGAGGAGCTGCAAGCTTTACTGTGAGACTCATTTGTAACTCCAGAGCATGGCAGGGTGAGAGGCTCAACTAGTGTGCTTTACAGATGTGTGTGCTGGAAGGATTACACAGAGAAACCCGTACAAGCTGTTTGTCTGGTGTGTTTAGGAGATTTCCTGGTTTGAGGCAAGAGTTGTCCTAGAACATGGAAATACTTTTAAAATACAAGTTGTACTGATTCTATAAGAGCTGGTATCTTAACCAAGATCATCTAGAGATCAGTTTGTTTACTAAGGTCTGTTTTCATCTCCTATTACTTTGCTCTAGTTTTTAAGTGAGCTATTAAGAGTTTCTGTAGATACTGGTACACAATACAGATAGCGTGACAGAAAAAGATGTAGAGACCCAAATAAGAAGTAACCTAGAAAGATCAAGAACTAAAGCCTCGAAAGATGCTGCAGTCCTCCTCTCTGAAGCTGGAGTGAGTAGTCTTTTGGTGGTGGACAACCCTAAATTCCCATACAGCTTTTGGGTGGCAGGACGGATCTGAAACAGTTCAACTGCTTGCTCCCCTCGGTCTGCAGTGCTGGCACAGGCTCTGTGCCACTGCGCACTGAGCTGGATCAGGGACTGATGCTATTGGAAAGCTTTTCCTTAATTTTTTTTCTCTTTAAATGGGGTCCCATGCTGGTTTAGCATGATTTCCCCCCCATGGCTGCAACAGCTTGAACAGTGTTGGTGAGACAGAACACTTGTCCTCGCTGCCAGGGCAAAAGGGTGAGGATGCAGCTCTCTAGGGGATACAGACCATGCTCAGACCATCCTGTTGCTGGAAGAGACTCTCACTGTAGTCTCAGGGTATATACTCAAGGTGTACTCCCATTACCTTTGCACAGGGAGGTGTATCAGCTTGCTGCTTTGGCTGAGAGCTACAGAGAGGGGAAAATAACGCCCACCAGAGCAGCAAGCTAGTCCAGCTTGTCCCAGAGCTGCACCGTCACTGCTTTTGGTGCAAGGAAATGGGTAGATGGCCCAGGGTGGGATTGTCTCCTTAGCAGGCAGCGCTGTTACCTCAACTCCTGCTAGTGTGCTGAAGATCGGGGTGCTGCCTCGCATGTGGTTGTTGACCAGGCACCTTGTGGTTATTATTGTTAGGAGCTTGGATCTGTGTCGCCTGGGAGACTTGTTCAAAGGTGGACTGGGGATGCATTTTCACAGTACGGAGCTTTGCCAGTACTGGTTTTGGTATTTTCTGCCCCATACTGTGTAGTGGATTTACTGTCCCAGCTGTTTATGGGGCTCCACATGGACTAGATCATGGATCTGGTCTAACCTTTCTGAAGCTGCTTTTGTTCACATGGGCTTTTTAAACTGGAAAAAATTATTAATTTGGCCTTAAACAAGCTGTGCTGGCATTAATAAGAGTAAGAACACACTGCAGTACAAGAGTGTCACTTTTTATAGTATAAACCACAAGACTAGTTCTTTGTGCTTACATTTTGACCCTAGGGCTTCATTTCAGTGAACATTTTGTTGGTGTCCCTTCTGGAAGATGCTGTTCTGCTTGTCCCCTCTGTCTTCTGCCTTGTGCTAATGCAGCTGTTTGTGTGGTCAGGCAGTCAAACAGATTGGGCAACTAATTCAGTGAAAAAACAAAGGTAAAGATGAAAAGTCCAATTCCCAGCCAGTAGTTTGCAGTGTGAGATGGCTGTAGTAGCATGGGCTGGTGAGGGTGAGGATGAGGTGGGATAACTGCTTTGGGTGGCAGCATTGGCTTTTGGCAGTTTCAAGTTGTAGCTACAGCCGGCGGGCTCAGGAAGTCACATTGCTAGTTCATGTCCTACTTTTCAGCAGCTTCAGTGTCCGTTGAAATTTTGCCCTAAGGCAAACTTCCATTCTGGTGTCAAATGGCAAAGTACACATAGTCATTTTCAGAAGGTTTGCTGTTGTCTCTGTTGCCTGTAAGTGATCCTCAAAGTGAGCAGAGGCAGTTTGGATTTAGGGAGTTAAAACACAGTTCTGGGGTGTAACAGAAACCATATGGTTTGTTATTGTTCTCCTATGACCAAAAGCTTGGCTGCTGATACGGATTGAGGTGGAAGAAAAACTTGTGTACAAGTGAAAAGCAGCTTTAATTTCTGGTCCTATTTCTCACCTTTCTAGGCTGTCTGTCTTTCCTTAGTTGTGTAACTCCATAGTACTTTCTGATCTCAGGGTGCTTTGGGAACATCTGGAAACTTCAGAGAACATTGTTATCTTGTGCTGGCAGCTGGTGACTTTCTGGGAGAGTTTTCAGCCCAAGTGTTTTGGTGGTTGGGGCTGGGACAAACAAGGAATACTCTTGTTCTGCCAGTAGCGTGGAGCTGGTGGCAAAAATGGATCGTATGGGTGGCAATCAGCCCTACCTGCCTTCACAAACACCCTGGGTTTACATTGTGCAAGCATGCTGATGTGCAGGTGTTGGCAGATGGGCATCTGTGGTACTGGTAACTAACCTGTTCCTTAGGTTCTTCAACTGTATTCTCATTTTATGTAGTCATTTTGCTTTATAGTTTTAACTTTTCTATCTGTCAAGTCAAACTATTTTTCAGTCCATGTTAGTAAACGTAAACTGTGCAGACAGTACATGGTATCAGACACACTGATTTCCCCATTTGCTTATTGAGAACTCTGCTTGCTGTTCCCCAAACAGTATACTAACTTGGTCAAGCAGTTACTCAATTACTCTTTTTCTTTTGTTTCTCTAGAATCCAGCGACTATCACTCGAATACTGCTTAGCCATTTCAACTGGGATAAAGAGAAGCTGATGGAGAGGTAAGCACCGTCTGAGCCCACAGCCACATTTTGCTTCAGACCCGTAAGGAACGTTCATTACGGGGTTAATGTGAGAATGGACAAATGCACAGTATGTGGCAGGAGGATCTCTTGTGTAAGCTCTACGTGTTCCCTCTTAGACTCTACCAGCTAAGAGTAACTCCTTTTTTCTTAATATTAATAGTGCCTACTAGACTTCAGAGAAGTTTTTGCAGGTTAGCTGCCCCTTGGAGGAAGGGGTGCCTTCTGGTTGGAGAACATAGAGGCACAGGATTTTCACAGGCTCTGAAGAAAGCAAGCAGGAACAGGTTCCTGTTATTTTGCAACTGTTTGGGGTTTGGATTTAGTTACTTTTCCATGTCATTCTAGCATGTGTACTCCTGCTGTGTTTGGTTGTTAGTCTTACTGGGACTAAATTGTTCTTGACTGATAAAGGGGTACTGGTAAAGTGCATCTGCCTGCCTTGTCTTCGTCTTTGCAGCTCTAGGTTTTCTTTAGTCTGTGTGTAAATAATGGCTTGAATTTTGCTTCTCCCTCCCCCTCAGAGCAGAGCATTTTATGGTTACTTCTCATCTTTGATTCCCAGCTCCTGGGGATGTTGCTGGTAAAGGTATTTATAGTCTATTACTAGGCAGTGGAGGTCAGATCCAGTGACAGTGGTAATGCACTTTTAATGCCAGTGTTGCTGTTGAAGAGTGTGAGGGAAAATTCAGTATGTGTCTAGAAGCTGGAGGGAGAATCACTCTGGACCAGGCACAGGCTAAAGGCAATACAGGGACTTCTTGGTTGTAATGGTCTTTGGTCTTTACATCTATTAGGAGAGCCTGGTGGGCTGGTGGGGGTGAGGGCAGGAGGACTGTGTACCTGGTAGGATGGTTTGTTTGGCCTTGCCTTGGTTAGTTTCCTTCACCTGATGATCAGGGTTTGAGAAGATAGGATGCTTTGTAGTCTGTAAAACCATGTGCAGAAACAATTGTTGATAGTACTGTTGGATTGATAAATACCAGTTAACAGGCCGGAAGTGCTGTGGGCTGGGCCCATGTAGTTTTGGTGTTCTTTCACACAGGGTGCAAGTGTGGAAGAGCAAGAACCGATTTTCTTCCTGCTAGTAGATAGTTTTGGAGTTCAAATATTTCCACTTTCCTGGCATAATGGATTTAGGGCACCTTTAGCCCTCTTTGTGTAACCCTTTCAGTTCGTGATGGTGCTCAGGTATCTTTTATGTTTTCTTTGGCCTACTTTTTTTTTTTTCTTGAAATGATTATATATATATATTTAAGCTTTTTAGTCCTTGCTTTCTTTCCTGAGATTGACCTGTTTTAGTTAATGTTGGAAGTGTGAAAGCTTTGTGTTACAAATATAGTCACACTGAGGCTATTTAACCCTGGCTACAACTGTTAAGCTTTCTGATTTAGTTCTTTGTCTACACCATGTGTCTGTTCAATTCTTCGTACTTGATTTCTCCCACCCCCCCTTGTGCTGGTTCTTTTGGTCAGGCTAAAGTTCACTCTCCTCGGCTATGTCTGTCTCACTTTGAAATACTTCTACGTAAGTGCACTGAAATGTTGTCCGTTATTCAATAGGTTTTTTCTCTTATCACTGAAATCTTGTTTAAGGCCGTGGGTTTTTTCAAAGGGAGGTGTCAGCCACTTCTAGGTGAGGTATTATTTGTTAAGGCTTTTACAGTTTCCAGTCAAAACACTTTAAGTACATGTAAATATTTACAAAGTCCACAAGTTAACATTTAATCTTGGTATGTATTCATTAAAATACTTAACTCTATAGGATTACCCCTGTGAGTAATGTAATACGTGACCCTTGCTTATGCAGGCCTATTGCACACTAGTCACAGTTTTGGTGCTGATGTCCTGCTGGATTAGGAAAACATTAAAACATTTTTCTCTCAAGTAGCTGGTGCTGTTCTGTCACTTCTTAACCTAATAGCTTCCACCAGTCTTTTGCAATGGTTTAACACAGCTGAGTGTCAGTGGAGCAGGAGGGGGAGGCTGAGGAAGAGGCTGAGAGCTGGATCTTGGTGGTCAAGATGATTTTGATTGCTGTGATAACAGGCGAAGGCAAGGGTGGGAGACCAGTGGTCACTGCAGTGGTCAGGATGCAAAACCACTAGTTGTAATGGTGGTGGAGCTGCAGATGTCACGAGCTAGCTTCAGATCACCTCTTTTTGGTAAAACAGAAGTTGTTCTTGTTCAGATAAATGCGATGAGCTGATTAAGCCCAAATTTAGACTGGGGCTGTTCTTCCAAAACAGAGATCACTTTTGAAACTTGCTTGGCTTTGTACATTTCCAGCAAATCTTATTCCAGCATTGTGCTAGTGTAAACGGGCTGAAAAAACACTAGGAAGCATTCACGGTGAGGTGGAGAGGGATGCTCTAATCAGGTGAAAAAAAAAAATTTGAACACTCGTTTTTTTTTTTAAGGGTGCCGAGTAAAAGCTCTCTCACACAGTGTTCTTTCCCACCACGTGAAGCCATGTTCTGCAGCAGTGTTGGAGACTTTTTTTCCCTCCCCAGGAGACTCTCACTTTAAATACTTTACTTGGTATGAATCTGGCCTCTTTTACTCCTTATAACCATTAGAAAGACTAACCAGGAAACTCCTGTTGTTGCTTGCAGTCTGGGTGGGTTTAATGCTCTCTAAGATGTAATGTTTGGGTGCGATTTTTGGTACTTGATTTCACACCAAGTCAGAGCTTGAACTCAGTTGCCTAATGGGATGATATTTACAGTACCCAGGTAGTGTCTGTTTTACCTCAGCTCATCGTGAGTCAGCATGACCTAACAGGCAGCCTTATCAAACTTTGCCTCTAGTAAAGCAGATCAACAAATTGTTTTGGTAAGTGTTGAGAGTGACTAGAGCCGAGCTCATGAGATGAAAAGTTCCATATTTTAAACCATGAAAGCCTCTTAATTGCTCTTTTTTGTTATGCCTTTTTTTAAAATAAGTGGGTAATTATTGTCTGTGTCAGCTTTGTCATGGAGTAATTGCATGGCATTAAGAGGGTAGACGTAGGTATATATTCCACTTCTAATGAAGTAATAGCCACAGTTGAAAAACTGCCCTACCCACTGGTGAAATGCTCATTATTTGACTGTGTCCAAAAGCAAAATTGGCATTTTGGGAGTGGACTTAATTGTAGAATGGAAGGAGGTACTGGAGGAAGTACTCATGTCTAGCTTCTGGTGTGCTGCATGCCTTTTGGAGAAATAATGTGTTAAATACTATGTTTTCCTCCTTGTGTCACAAGCTTGGTTAATAGGAGAGGAGGCTAGCGGGTGCAGATTGACCATGTAGCTTCAAAGTGCTTTGGCTTATTTTATCCTGGTTACCTTCCAATTTTACCATGGCTGGTAGTGTCCATCCTTTTTGAGGGAAACTTTGAGGATGAACCGACTTGAGAAGAGGAGACTAAAATGTAACTCTCCTGCTTTATGTGCATTCCCTTGGTCATTTTTTAAAAAAGAAAATAATTCATCATGTAACCAAGGCCTGATTTAATACCTGGAGGTTCAGACAAGAGGGAGTGCAGCAGTCCCTTGTAGGTGCTGATCTTGGTGGCTGCATGTCCACCTTTCTTCTGAGCAGTGACCGATGCCAGGATGGCCATGGTGGCTTGGCTGCTAGCCCAGATTGCCACTTGCCCTTGCGTTCAGGGGCTGACTTCTCTCTGTAGGGACTTGACTGTCTCCTTCCCTTTGGGCAAGCAAGTGCTTAACACTGTTCAGCAGAGGCTGAAGAGGTGAAAAATTGTGTCTGGCAGGTTTTTGGTGTGAAGGTGTCTTTTACTGTGAGTATACTGATGTTTTGACATTCACAAATGCCCTTGCACTAAAATAAATTTCCCAAAGTGTATACTGGAAGCACTATTTTTTTCAGTGCAAAGGTTGTTTATTGTTGATGCTCCCTTGGATAGAATTTAATTATGTCTAGAAGATTGTGATTAGGCAGTTACCAATGGCAGGAGGAAATTTTGAGGCAATAAAGAAGCTGACAGCTTGATTTCTCCGCCAAGAAGACCTGATACTATTATGGACTTGGTGTTGGTAAGCAGTGAAGAAATTTATAGAGCAACTTGGAAATAATTTACTGGTGTGTCTGTTCATTTTAAAGCAGCAGAGAAAACTGCTTGGATGAAGAGAATGATTTTTTGAAAAACTAATAGAACCACTTGTTACAGCCAGCTATATTGAGCAGAGAGTCTGGCATTGACTAGACAGACCATGACATTTCTTGAGTATCAGCAGTGCTAGAGTTACGGATTATCTGCCTTGCAAAGGGAGAAGAGGATAAAGCATTTAAAAGGACGTTAAATGCACTGTGCCTCCTCCTGGAGATGAAAATAAGGATCAAGTTACCAAGAAGCAACCTGTTAATATTGAGAAGTTGAGGGATGGCTTGAGGGAAAATCAAATTCTGGAGTTGTGAAGGAAGCAGGGGGGGAACTACAGGGTTTTTCTCCCATGTTTCACGGCAGAGCTGATGGCATGTAGCATACATTAGGTGCAGCTGTTAGTATGGCCTTACTTTTCAGCAAAGGGAAGTAGCAGACTAGATAGAACCTGTTACTAAGTCCCTTATCAGTTAATTTTGACATCAGTGTTAGTGTTAATGAATGTTTTGGCACAAATCTCTTTGGAGGCATTTGGTTCAGAGGAGGATCCAGGTGTCGTACACGAATAAGAAACAGATAGCTGGGAGGATTCTAGCAATGGAAGCGGTACAAAATGTCATGAATTTCATCACCAGTGAGATAGAAAAGGAGCTCTGGAGAAAGGTAGACACATCGTTTGGGATGCATTAAATCCTCAGGGGGAATGTAGGTGAAATTGCATGAGATTGTGGTGAAATCTTAACCAGGATTGCATTTGTTTTGGCCTCCTTGGGTTCCAGAAGGACAAATGGAAATGGAAGCCAGTGGTTGAGAAGGTTTGCTGGGGCAAGGAAGTGGAGAAAATCATGTGAGAAGCTTACCTGCTGTGTTGGGAAAGGGTGTTACAGTTGCTGCCTGTGAATCTTTGGAGGGAAGAGCATGGGAAAGGCAAAGGCAGATCTGCTTAAATGGGTAGTCTGTGTTGATGATTGAACAAGTGGAAAAAAGGTGTGGTGATACAAGTTGTTCCTAACCATAGAAGAAACTGGAACAGTCTTCACTGAGCCCTCCGTGTATTTGCATAAGGAGTGGTGGAGCAGTTGGAGAGGTGTTGGACTTACACAGTTGCAATGGGTACTGCTATTTTTAGGGAGATACAGGTTTTCTTCTGCATTTTCTAGAGTTGGTATTTTGTTACTGCCTGGTCACACAGCATGATTTTAAGTCTGAGGCACAGGTGCTTGATGCTGGTGGTACAGTCAAGGTCTTGCTGTGGCTGTGCACCCTTAAAACCAGCCCACCATTACAAATATCTCTGGTATTTCCATAAGCATTTAGCTGACCACAAATGCCAGAGTTAAAGTTGCATCACAGCATTTGTCTTCAAAACTATTTCCTTTGCAAGCATCACACCCAACTGTTTGTCTGCTCTTCTCAAACAGAGGATGTCCTACACTGATCGTGCTGCATTGGAAGAACAGTTTGGAAACCTTCTATGGAGTTAATGACTTAACTCCATGATAACTCTTTTAATAAATCTAATGATTTATTAAAAAGTCATTTAGGCATGACTCTTTAATAAATATATTCTGCAGAGTAAGACCATCTGGCCAGGGGTGTTTGGGCATAGTTGTTGTATACCAGGCCTAGTCCCAGAGTTGAGACACACCTAGTAACTTTACCCAGCAGGAAGTGTTGGTTACCTTCTATCTGTTGGTGGACAGCAAATTCTCTTTTTGGTCTGGTTTGTGATGAGTTTAAGTATGTGCCTTGTAAAGACTTTAACCTCCACCTTGCTTGGGTGCTTAGCTACAGGGATGGTTGTCTGCTGCGAGTAGATTTGGTGGTCTGAAATGGGAATGCTCTATGGTCAAATGTGTTTTGTTTTAATTTTCCTCCTAGGTAAGTTGTCACCTTATTTGGATTTAATATGCTGATAATGGGGGGATGTGACAGAACTGGTTTACTGGCGTTGAATGGGGGATGTACATGAAGGCAAGGCTAGCTGGCTAATGATCAGATTCGATTAGTTCTTAGCAGCTGATGCAGGCTGGAGAAAGATAGGTCTTGATATTGGGAGGAGGCTGACCTGCCTGCTCGTGGTTCTTTGGAGTCTGGTCCTCCTCACCAAGTTGAGGAGCTTTGTGTAAGACTGTTTACCAAAACAGTATTTTCTTCCTTAAGGGAATAGGAAATAGAAAATGGTGTTTTATCTTTCCCCAGCCAATTTCTTATCCTCCCTTCCATGAGCTGTGTAATCTTTGGAAGCATTGTAAACCTGGAATTGTATTTTCTTAAGAGGTTATTAAAATATCTCAGGTTGACTGGAGACAAGAGGTATTCCACTGGCTAGGATTTTGGACCAAGGGATGGGCTGGGCAGGCTTTGGAGATGGGCAAGGTGTTTAGTGTGAAATTGCAGAGTGGCCTGACTGGAGATCAGAGTTGTGATCCAGGACTGATCCAGAAGTTGTTCCCAGACTCAAGAGATGCCTGAAGCATGTGAAAGTTAGTCCTGCAGTTGCCTGAAGTGGAGTTCTGTGGCCATGCATAAGTGCTCCATCAGCCGAACCAAGTGTCTGACTCTGCTGACGCATTTCTCCTTAGATGAGAGAAGGAAGTGCCAAAATTGAAGTCAGAGAACCTCTTTGGGGCACACTTATTGTAGACTGAGTACACAGAGGAAAATGTGAAGTACAGGAACTAGGGACTTACTGAATCACGAACCCTGACTGATTGCTGCTTCCTGCCTCCTCTTTAATGTTTTGGTGATTAGAATATTAGGGGAAAATGAAAGGCTTAAGCTGAAAAAATTGAACCTGAGGGCATCAAACCTGTGCTTTAGGAAGGTGTCCTGATGCCTGGGCTGCGAATTAAGATATTCTTGCTGTAGTTTTCTGTCCTGGAGCTTTAATGCAAAGAAACCACTCTGGAAAATCATGAATTATTTGAGCTGCAGCAGAAGAATTGAACGTACCTGAATTTTCAGGAGTGTGCAATTCAAACCCAAATCTCTGAAACGGTGTCGTTGTCTAATATCCACCCCTGTGGTCAGAGCCGTGTTGTGTTGTATTAGCGAAGAGTTTGTTAAAAGTAGTGTTTAGTTTGAACTATTAAACCCAACTTTGTACACTTAACTCCCAAGTAGAATTTAAGATATGACTTACAGGGAATGTAGTTAAATTTTCATTTCTCTTGTGTGTTACGCAGGTACTTTGATGGCAACTTGGAGAAGCTCTTTGCCGAGTGTCATGTAATTAATCCAAGTAAAAAGTCTCGAACGCGCCAGATGAACACAAGGTCATCAGCCCAGGACATGCCTTGTCAGATCTGCTATCTGAACTACCCAAACTCGGTGAGTACCTGGCAGCCGAGGTGGTATCTGACCAGTAACTCCTCAGACTTTGCTATTTGAAACTAAACATTTTGAGCAGAGGTCTGTAAGGACTTCTCCAACAGTATTTTAAAAAAGCCTTTGAAATTAAACTGAGACTTCACTTTTTTTTTTATTGAATCTTCCAGTCTGTAGTATATACATTAAAAAATGGTGTTAGAGATTGTTTCTTAGTGCAGTAAACCTTACCTTGTGTGCTGCAGCTGATCCAGGTAATGCGGTGAGGGACCACAGACTTGCGTCGTGCCTTATGCCTTCTGTTGAATTCTTACTGTGTGGTTTGACAATCTTTTTCTTTAAACAAACCTCAAATAGTATTAGTTTACCTGAAATGGGATTGTATTTGAAATGAAACTATTATCCCTTCTGCAGAAACCTTTGAGGATGCTGGGGTCTGGGGGGCAGTGTAGTGAAGTTCTTCAGAAAAAAACAAGGGGTAGATCGTGATTTTTTTTTTTTTCCAAAGGTCAGATACCACTTGAGACATGCAAGTAAATGATAAATAAAAGAAAATAATATATGGAAAGCATGATGCACGAAGAGATTTACTTAAACAGTGGCAAGACAGGAAACATCTCAAAAGTAGTAAATAATGATGCCAAGTAGTCAAGTTAGCCTAGAATAACACTAAGTGGAGCTAGGAGTAAAATGTGCTGCTTAGAGAACACAACTGATGTGGATATCTTTGGTTCTTTATTATGTTCGTGCAGTACTTTAATCAGAGAAGATTAGGTTAGAAGTGCTTGCCGGGGCTCTAAATTAGTCATCTTGTTTGTGTAAGACTGGTCCTCCTTTTTATTGTAGCTGTCTCAGATACTGAACTTTCCCATGCACCCATCAGAGGTCCAGGCTGCTGCTGGGTTTTGTACAGGCGTGCAACTTGGTGTGACTCTCCAGGGGCAGGACATAATGATGGGAGATCCTGGAAGAAAACGAGTTCAGTTGAGAAGCTCAAACATGGGAGTCCATCTGTGGCTTTGCCAAAAGGGAGCGTGCTGACATACATGAGGAATTCTTCCTTTATTGGAACTTATTGTTCCTGGTGGAGCTGTCCTGACCCTCCAAAACACTGTAATGTCTGCCTGACCTTTAAAGAGCAAAGCAGCCCTTACGTAAGGCTTCCACTCTTGCTCTGGGTGTGTTTTATGAGCTTGCTTCCCAGCAAGAATGGAAATCATTATGAGCTTTGGTTTTTACGAGTAGCCTTGAATAAAGTACCCTTGCTGTAGGCTGGCTGCAAGCCTTTTCCCTGCTCGGGAGCAGGCAGAGCAGAGCAGAACCCAGTTTCTGGCAGCTGATGTTGTCAGTGTTATGATCACAATTGCTCGTGAGCCAGTAACCACGAGACTTGGTGCATCTCCTTTTAAATCTTTTGTGCACTGACTTCCTTTTTAGAGAACAGCTACTAGGAGGATCGTTGGGGGTGGGAGTGAGGGGGTGGGGCAAGCCAACCTTGAGAAATTTGTTTGGCCCTTACGCTAAATTCCTATTGTTTAGTCACTGTAGACTTCCCACATTGGGTAGTAAAGAAATAACTTTTAATTTTTCTCCAGAAAAGGTCGTCTTGGAAACATCAAATTTAGGTTTCATGTTTTTAATCTATTCTCATTTTTTAAGGTAGTTATTATGCTGGGTGGGATACGAGATGCCCAGCACTCACAACTGACAGGCCTTCCTTCTGGCTGGGGCTACCTGTGCCTGGGAAGCAGCTTCCTGGCTACTGGAAAGAACTACACAAAGCACACTAATATGTCTTGTTTTTTGTAGTTTGAATAGCATATTAAAAATAGTAGTGGCCTGGTTATTAGAAAAGCAGTTTGCTAGCTGGAGCAGTGAGATGTTGCAGCTGAGTAGAGGTGTCTCTGAACTGTTAGTACTGATTAACTCCAGAGACAACAGAGGGGAACCTCTGTTTCTTTGCCATACCCTGAAGTTGCAGCATAGAGGAAAACTGATATTTATTATTTCTTCTGTAAAAGCCTGTAGTGTCTGTGTCTGAGGTGACCATAAGCAATCTGGTTTGAAATCTGTTTTGAAGCTCTTTTGGTCCATGTGAATTTTAGACTTTAGGATGAGTTATGTTCAATACCTAACCTGAAGTTTCGGCTTTTAGACCCGTTTGCAATGGTCAGCTTTTATTTTTATCCATCCTCCCTGCACCCCTGACAAAGCGGTATTTTTTTCCTAAGACCCCCTTTCAGCCTGTAGAAAGCTGAGAGTTTGGACTTGAGCCTGTTAGATTTTACAACATATAGCTGTTAATGGAATGCCTGTCTTGAATATTCACCCTCTGGTGAGGTCATTGCAGGTGGTACTTGTCTGCCTTTTAAGGCACGCTTAAGGAAAATACAAAGTCTTTACAGCTCCTCAGTCACCTCCAAAGAACTGTGATTTGAGGTTTTGGGAAGCACCTGCAAAGTGAGACATTTGATGTGCTCATGGCAGCCTGTACCCTGATGGTCTGAAAACTTAAGGGAGATATTTTAGTTCCTCTGTGTCCCCATGAACCAGTGTCAAGTCCCAGTAGTTATTTTGGGTGAAACCCTTACTGGTGAAGACGGGAATTGAGAGCATCATGGCTTTGCCTACCTCCTCTCTTGCATCTTGCCCTTCATGTCCCATTTGAGAGCAGGGCTGCTGGGGTGGTGGATCATGGCTCTCCTCCTCTCTTGCATCTTGCATCTACCTCCTCTCTTGCATCTTGCCCTTCATGTCCCATTTGAGAGCAGGGCTGCTGGGGTGGTGGTGTTGGGGAACATCTGGCTGTTGTTCCAGTTGTGTGTTGGTTCTAAGGACACACGGGTGACAGTCCCTTGGTGCTATTACCATTACTGAGGTGAAGATTGTCATGGTAAACACCTCTTGGGGCCGCTGATCCTGTCTTCGGTCAGTTTGATGCTGCCAGGAGAGCAGGGACAGGTATCAAATGGCAACTTGCTGCTGCTGGCACTTGGCGTTGCAAGAAGAGTAGGTGATGGGTATAGATAGGGGGAAAGTAGAGCTGTCCGCTGTGATAACGGGCTGTTTCAGAAGTCAGTTACCCTTTACGCTTGGTGGTTTTATGTTGGCTTTTTTTGTGTGCTCCCTTGACATCTGCTGTCAGCTTAGCCAAAAATAATGGGAAACTCCCTCAAAGTAAAGAAATGAGTTGAAAGATACTCTGAATTCTTTGCGGCTTGGGAGGAAGCGTGGTGGCCGCCTTTTATGCAGGCATTTAGCAAATCTTCACTGCCTGAAGTAACTGAAATGAGTCTTAAGTGAAGACAAGTGCTTACCTATGTTCTGTAGTGCCTCCCTGTGTGTGCTTGCTGCAGGAGCCTTTAGGTTCATTAAGGGATGATCCCCTTGTCCATGCTTAATTTCACATCACATGTAGAGAAGCCTTAATTCTTGGGAAAATGATTGCTGTCTTCAGGCTTTGTGCTGTTTGCTTCCTGAAAATTACAGATGTTGGGGCTTTTATACCACAACCCTTCCTCTCCAGGGGCTGTCACTTTGCCACAGCATCAGCTGTGGAGCATCAGGATACCTTATCTGGCTCAGTAATGGTTCAAAAACTGGAAGTGATTTCCCCCCCCCCCCCAAGTCTTGGAATTGGTATACCTTGGGCCCATAGCTGGTCTGCCTGCTCTCTCCTTGAGCTGTCATGCTGACAGGACACACCACTCTGATTTTGGTTCCAAAGAAAGCAAAGGTTTGGGTGGGTGTTTCTATTTTTACTTGGAACAGTCTCAGCTGCCCAGCTTGCTTGTCTCCTCTCTGACTGGTCAGGTTAGATGTAAGCACTGTGCTGCTCCTGGTAAGTGCTCTCTGGCAGGGCTGTGGGAACAGCAGGCAGAGCTGAGCCCTCTGGCTGTGGCGTCACAGCATGTTTCCAAGCCTCAGGTTCAGACTTGTGCCTCTGCTGATGGCAGGAGTGCCAGACGAGTGTGAATCACAAAATGGTGAGGCCGTGGGAAGAACGTGCTATCAGGCAGCTTCCCTGTGTGATCCGAGTGCTGTAGCGTGGAAAGACGAGCGTAACCCAGCTAATAATGCGGAGTAGGATGAATGAAATGGGCGATGTGGTGGCCGTAATCTTGATTCTCTGATTTTTGGTAGGACTTTGTTTTCTTAAAATGGACTCTTCTCCTTTTCTTAATTAACAGCATCCTGCTGCTGTTTTGGGCTGTTCTGCAGAGCATAACCAGGTTTCTTTCATGTATGGAGTTACATAGAAGTTGATGGTATCTCGGGGTAGAGCTCTTGTTTTATCTCATTGGGTGAGAATATGATGGCTTGAAAAGCTAAGCCATCGAATAATAACCCACACAGTGGCGTGAGTGAAGTGTTTTAAATACACTTTTTCCTTGCCTGCCTTTTGTACCCTGGTTCTGGGTATAAAATGAGTTGAAGATGACCTGAGGAAAATAACTTGATTTCAGTCTTTGCTCAGCAGTGTTTTTGTCCAGCCCTTGTGTAACCATTCAATCCCAGATGGTATCTTCACGTATGCTGTGTAGATGGTGCATGCACAGATGAAGGTGTCCTTGTTGCTGTCTGCAACAGCTAATCATTATTGGATTGCATTTAGTAATGTACACCTGCCAATTAGGATCTTTAGTGTCTTCATCTGATGAACATCTGGGTTTCAGAGGGAAGTTTACCAAGCAAGTTGGCAAACTTTGTGTATGGGCTTTAAAAGCGTAAGCGCACACAATTCTTTCGGTTGTTGAGTGCTCACCCAGTAATGCACACTGGTTCCTGTACAAGAGGGAGCTAAATTACTGCATAGCTGCTGCGCATGTTGTGGGACTTCTGGGCAGCACCCACATGTGGTAACAAGCCAAGTGGAAAAACAGGAGGAAGGAAGACTGTGGCATCTTATAACTGTGACCTGTTTGGTGTTGCATTTGTTTTACTCATTCGCAGGAGTGAAAGGGGGGAGAGCCATGCTATGCTCTGTACGTACTCCGAAATCAAGGATCGATGTAAGTGGGCAGACAGGATGGAAACATCAGCCACACCTTTCCTTGCTGCTAGGGTTGGGGATTAAAGTCTGGCTTTGAAAGAATGACTAAAGCTGCACTGGCAATGCTCTGTAGTGGTGGTGATGCAAAATAGTGTCTCAAGGTTGGGGTGGGGGATGAGATGTGATAAACTGCACAGCACCAAGAAGGGTGAACTGATCGAGTGAGTCCATGTGATAAAATGATCCGATGTCTTCTGTTCTTACCATTGCAGTACTTTACTGGCCTAGAGTGTGGACACAAGTTCTGTATGCAGTGCTGGAGTGAATATTTAACTACCAAAATAATGGAGGAAGGCATGGGACAGGTAAAATGTCAAATTGCCTACCTCTTGACTTATCTTTGGAAATTCTGTGTATTGGAGAGGAGGGGGAAAGAAAGGAGAATTCTCTTTGCCACTAAAGTTCAGAAAAACCCAAATGCCCAAGCCCCAGAGCTTTGGGGCTGCAGCCTTTGCTACTGGTGAAGCTGAAGGGAGCTGTATGGTGTTAGTGCATGTATCTTTGCTGTGGGTGGCAGTAATTGTGCTGAGCACAGTGGCACATCTGGGACGTGATGGTAGAGCCAATGTACTATTTTTGTGATGGACTGTAGTAAAGTCTGTTGCCTTGCAATTTTTTGTGATGTAAAAATAGTATAAACACGGTTTCTTTTGTGACCTTTTTCTTTCAGACCATTTCATGCCCTGCTCATGGCTGTGATATCTTAGTCGATGACAATACAGTTATGTAAGTATGATGTGTTGCTACCTCTTGCCTTTCCTCTCCTTTTCCATTTTGTTACTTGTGCTATTCAAATATACTGGCTTATAAAAAAACTGTATAGAGGCTTTAAGGCAGCAGAGAGGTTGGTCTTGACATATTTAGTTTGATACTGGTATGTCTCTTAACTTCCTGTTTAGGTCTGAAAAACCCATGCCACGGTACTTGGAGGATAGACTCGTTGACCAGTTGGGTCAGTGTGACAGCAGAATAAACACCAGGCAGTCTTTCCAAACCCTGTTGAACTGCCTTGTGCATTTTGTTTCCTTTGTTTTATGTAGGAGTTTAGGACTTCCTCCCTAGGCCAACCTGCTGGTTCACCGAGTCCTTAGCTGTAGTTAATACGTGAGTCAGAGGGAAGAAGTCCCGTGTAGGGTGTGTTTTGTGCTCTCTGATAGAAAGCAGTTAACCCTCAGACATAATGCTTGATTAAGCTGGTATGCCAGCCTGTGTCATTTGGCTTATTAAGTTGTCCAGCTGTAGGATGACTGCTTGTAGATGGTGGAGCTGTGAATTCCACAAGCTTCCTTTTCTTTTATGTTGTGTGATGTTATTGCATGAGTAACATCCTTCATAATTCTGAACTTTGATTAAGTTCATTTTAATTCTTCATGCTAAAAAGCATCTAAATAGAAGCTTATTCTGTTACCTTAGTCCTTCCTTCCTGAAGTCTGACTCACTCATTGATATTAATTTGCTGGGTTTTAGATAGTTGCTTTCAGACTAGTGATTTCCCATATCCCTCTGCACTAGTGGCTCTACGTTCGTTGTGAAGTGTAGGCTGGGGAGAAGTAGAAGTAGCTGGAAAGTTTTCGTGCCCTGTTGTGGGGTGACTTGTAAAGCCCAGGGGGTAGAAATAACTGAAGTGGACATAATATCATCAATTACTTGATTTGAGATTTTTGTTTACTTGAGCCTGTACTCAACTTGTGGTGTTGTACACTCTCAGCAGTACAGATTTGGTTGCAACAGTTTGAATAAGCTGTTTGAATGGTGTATGTGAGGCAGACAACTGAAATCACTGCAGGCCATGATGGTAGCAGCAGCAAGGAAAAGGATGGGAGTTGAGCAGCGCTGGCTTTTGCTGCTGTGGCTTCTGTTGCTATATCCTGATAGTAGTAGTAGGTCTGACTATCCTTGTGTTACACTTCATGGCTTTTACAGCACAGAAAGCCATGACATGCGGGTGAATCTCTGCAGTCCTCAGCTCACACCATGTGCTGTGGGATTCTACCCCTGCTGCCCCTCAGAAATGGCAAAGATGTCTGTGGCCTGCAATAGTAAAATGGCATCTAGGTGGTAAAGCAAAGCAGCTCTCCAAGTAAAACTATAAATGTTTTGTGGAGGTCAAAATCCACCTTTCCCTGATCTTATGGGGGACATCTGGAATGTTGGAGGGAGGTGCATCTTTTTGCAAAAGCCTAATGCTTTCCTTGAAAAACAAAGATGGACAACTGTGCAATCTTACGACGTGGCATGAAGAAAAACATAAGTAATTCCACCTGGAGTCTGCACCTCCTCCCATGTCCTTAATGATTCTCTTAAGGTCTTTTCCCTTTTATGAAGTCTTCAGCTGTAGGTTTCCAAGCTATAGGGACCTAAGGTTAATGTGCAGTATATAGAGACACCAGTTTCTTTATCCATCAGAAAAAGAAAGTCAATAGGCCCAGTTATAGTACTGTCTTTCAGCAAGTATCTCCATAGGAGTCCAAACTTAGCAATTCAGATGACTTTCCTGGATTTGTGGGTATTTAGCTTACTGTCCATTTTCCTCGTTACTGTTGATCTTAAGTAGGAAGGTTGAAGAGAAGGGTACCTTTCAGCTCTGTCAAGACCTTCAAACTGGCTGAAGGTAATCTGTTTCTATCCCTCGTTCACCCATGCTAATGCTGCTGGTAATTGCTTTAACCTATGTGCAGGGATGTTGATTTCATTAATAAACGAGGCAGCTGCCTTTACTGGTGTGTCTAACGGCCGCTGCTCGTGGGTGGCAGCAGTCTGGTAGTAGCTTCTGAGAAGCAACCCACTCAGTGGGAATGGATGGATTTTGTGTTCTTCCTGTAGGGAAGTCATATGGAGCACTGCCTCACTTTTTATCTTCCTTTGCATAATTGCGAATACCAACGCTTCTGCGTCAGAGCAGAATGTAGTAATGTCTTGAAGTAACTCCTTTGGGAGGCTGTCCGGCATCTTGCAGGATGTGTGTTTTGCCAGTTCCACTGATTGGTGTCTTTGCAGAGTTTCATTATCGAAACGAGACAAAGTGTAAAGCTTAAAGAATTGCTGCCATCTTTGGATGAGTTTTTGAGACTCTGCAGCTCTGAACTGAGCTGCCAGAAGAGCTCAAGGGTTAGGTTGTTTATGCACGCAGTTTGCTTTTCCAACCTGGTTTCTTAGGTGTGGTTGCTTTTATAGCTTGCCTCCCAGAGGAATGTACCCCAAAGGATGGCTTGTGGACACTGGGAATGGTTTTCATCTCTTAATTTGTCTAGTTTTACTGCCTTTTGACAAACAATAAATGATATTCAGAGCAAGGTTCTTGAAGGTCTTGACCTGAGTGTTGCTGTGGAAGTGGTGTTGTACCTAGGGCAGGTGAAGTTGCTGGCTAACACGGAGTGATCGTAGGCAGCTTGGTGAGCAGAAGACCAGTGGATTGTGTCCTCTGTGCGCTCTGGTTAGCTATGGCATTACTCTTCGTTTAAATTCCAGTTCCTGATATAGACATATAATACAATCAATTTTTAAAGTGACATTTATTATGCCTAGAAGCTTGGGTATGGAGTAAGAAAGGGAGATTTATAATTCATATTATAAGTTCAAATTGTTTTTTCATTCTTCAATAACTTTCATTCCAAAATTGCAGGCTTGCCATGGACATGAGCCTGATGAGATGCTTTATCAGCTGATTTGTCTTATTTTAGCGCTGGGAATTTGGCTGCCATGTGCTATGTTTATGTAATAACCAGCATGTCATTTGGTGAGGTGCTCCCCAGACTGCTACGGGCTAGGATTTATGCAGCATTGCATGGTCACACGTGCTCTTCCTCAGTAAATGTTGGCGTGATAAGGAGTACATTTGATTCTGGCTGCATCTTGAAATGGATAATCTATTAATTGCAATATTTATACGTGGTATGGCCTGTGTAAAGCTGCATTCCACAGCTTGATTTTAAAACAGAACTACTGCAAAGTGCATGTTAGCCCAACTTTATATTGTCAGTTTTTATATGTGCAAAAGGCACTTCAGTCATAACTGCAAGAGGTATGTAAGTGTTCAACAATACATAACAAAATTATTTGGAATGCATGTGGGCTTGACAGTTTGCAAATGCCAGCTGGGTTGGTGTGTCCAGAGAAAGGCGGTAACCGTGCTTTTAAAGGATTACTGTCTGCATGTTTTTCTTCTGCTCTCCTGCTTCCAAGCTGACTCAATTTAAAGTTAAAAGTCCTGTTGTATGCACTCTATGATGCTGAATTTAAATCAACTTTGTTTTTATGGTAACTAGATTAAAACCACATGTACTTCTACACTGAGGCTGTAGCATTCCACAGAAACCCAGATATTAGATCTACCAAAGTTACAATAATCACACAGGAGTTTTTCTGGAGCTGTTTAAAGGGATTTGCCACAGAAAAGTGGATGTTTAATGTAAATGAACTAATGAAACTGTCTGCTTTGTTTCTTGGGCTGCTCAGGAAAGTGTTTTAAAAACATCCAGTTCTCTGTCATTACATGAGGTTTCTCTGTTTTGTAAGCTAATATTAAATGTTAAATGCAATAGTTGTAGGTTACATAGGAATGTAATGTAGTAAACAACTAGAACAGGTAAGTGCAAAAAAAATACAAGCATAGAAGGATCAAAATAATTCTGTCTGAACTTACTGGCTGTATATGGAAAAATTTTTTTTCTATTACAATAATTTTTTTCTTCCCTTTTCACAGGCGTCTGATCACAGATTCTAAGGTTAAATTAAAGTACCAGCATTTAATAACCAATAGTTTTGTAGAGGTGAGTGTTTTACTTAAAACTTTGGATGGGTTCTAGGTAGTTTTGTTTTGCACGTGTACCAGACCAGAGAAGTGAGGCTTGTTTATAACTGTAGAGCAGGTTTTTTTGCATGGCCTCTAATCAAGTGTAACAACGTCAGAGGCTTTGCAGGGGTTATGTTACAGCCTTACAGCCTGTGTAGTTACAGGTATAGTTGTAGGAGAAGATTAAAAAAGTCTGCAGGACAACAGACCTAGAGATGCAGCAAACAGATGCCACTGGAACTAAAGCTGCAATATTGCTTTTATCAAAATACTAATAGCTTTGCAACTTCAGAATCAGAATAAATCTAGAGGAAGGTGCTTTGGAAGATTTCCCCGCTGCCCCCTCCCTCCGGCACTGTCCCAGTTCCCTGTTGCATGTGTTCAGATTCACTGTAGAGCCCAGTATGTAAGCTGTTACTGCATCACACTTTGTTGTCTTGTTTGACGTGATGTATGCAGTGGGGTTTTCTTAATGCAACGCTGGAGGTTGTCAGGTGTTGCAGGCTGAAAGACTGTCACCCGTCTGGCAGTGCAGACCCATACCTGGCTGCAGTACAGCAGGAGCTGGTGAGGAGCTGGTGTTTGGGGGGTGTTGGACAGTGGTGCTTGTACAGAGCTAGTGTGCGTGGTATGAGCAGTGTTTCAGAAAGGCCGTTGCAGCAGTGGGACAGAGACGGGTAGTTGCAAAATGACACACTTTGTTTTCAGTAGAAATATTCATAGCTTCATATTTTCTCTGGGTGAGCTGGGAGGTCAGCAGAAGTGTTTACGCTCCTTGTCTTTCCGCAGAGGCTGTTTGACTGAAGAATTGACTATCATGTTCCTGCTTTCTTTTGGTCAAAATTAAGTGAATGCATAGGTTGAGGTGACAGGTCTTGTATTGCAGAGGGCTGGCAAGACAGGAAGGACTGAGGGTCATGGTTGAAAGGATGAAAAAGGGATGAAGGGCAGGTAGGGTCCTTGTGCAGCATCATTTTTCTATTATGTTGTTTTTGCTTTATTTCATAGTGTAATCGACTGTTAAAATGGTGTCCTGCCCCAGATTGCCACCACGTTGTTAAAGTCCAATATCCTGATGCTAAACCTGTTCGCTGCAAATGTGGACGTCAGTTTTGGTAAGAAAATCAAGTAAAAGATGATAGCTTTTTACTTAATACTTCGTAAGTGTATCGGTTTGTATTCTGTAAGTCTTTATATTGGGATGTGGTTTAGATGGTGGGGGAAGTATGGGGTGAGCCTCAAATGGTGAGGCAGGATTAGATATGGCCGGTTACAAAGCACATCTCTCTGTAGTTGTTGCTTGGTCTCTCGGGCCTCCTTTGACATAGAGACAGATCCATCTTTCACTGAGAAGTGGCTTTCAGCTGAATGGTTTTGGTTTGGGTGAGGTACTTGACTGCAGGCACTGTAGAGAATCAAAATGTATTGAGAGAGAAAGTGTTCTGAAATGGCCATTGAGGGATTTGAGGGTTGGTTTATTTTGATGTATAGTGTTTCCTTGGGGACTGGCTTTGGTCTTTCAGCAGAGCAACCCAGAAGAAAACTTCCATGGTGTTAACCTAGTTAAACAAAAGTATAATCATCTGCCATACTTGCTTATTTTCCCCTTTTTTTCCCACTTACAGCTTTAACTGCGGTGAAAACTGGCATGATCCTGTTAAATGCAAGGTGAGCACATTAAACTTTTTGAAGTCATGCATGTAGAAAATAATTTTGAAGTCAATTGATGTGCAAGACCTAGGAATGAAGCACAAGCTTTGTGGCAGTTCACCCCAAGAAGCATAGTAGTTCACCTCTTTAGATCACAGCGTGAAAAGAATCAGTGAAATTGTACTGAATGCCTTTCGGATACCTCAGAGCTGAGCTTGTGAAGGAACAGAGCCTCAGCCAGATGGGGAGATGTCTGGAGGAGGCTACTGGTACAGCTGTGACCCTGAAGGGGCATGAAAGTGCTTCAGGAGTGAATGCTTCCCTGGAGAACAAGCATTCTGGTATTAGGCGTTTCTGTAGGTATTCTGTTGCTTTGGCAGGCTTGTGATTTGTTTTACTGAAAGAATTAACCTGGTCCTGGGACCTGCTGCTGTGCAGCAGACTCTGGAGCTGTTTGTGGAGCTGTTGAAAGCTGTAATGAAGCCTGGGATCCTGTGGCTCGTGCAGAGCTCACAGACACCCACCTTTCATGCCTTGGGGACAGAGCGGTCTCTGTTCCTAGTGACAAATACAAGAAACCACTTCCCTGGGGAGAGGGGAGGGAAGTGTCACCAAAGGTTTAGCTGGTCTTCCCAGGCTAGATGTGGTCAGTTTATTATCTAACAGGTGCAAGCAGTCTTTTGTTACTCGCATTCCTTTGATAAAGCCACCTTCTCAGTAAGGTGTGGGTTCTCTTTTTTTTTAAAAAGCATCAGGTGAGCACTGAAAGCCTAAATAAAATCTTGGCTTGATGTAAAGCTAAGCATCACAGGGGGTCTGACTGCAGTTCTGGCAGATCACTCACAGCGTCCGTATTTTGGAGTCCCATGTGAAGTTGGGGTGAACTGAAGAACTGCAAACTCATTGCTGAAGTGTTTGTGCTGAGTGTTGTGCTGGCTGGATCAGGACGGTGCTGTGGGACGTGTCTGCTGCTATGTTAGTTGCTGTTTGGACTGCTTTCCAGCACCAACAGCCCCCCGTGTTCCCGCGTGGTGGTGTGTACCTTACCCTGATGCAAGCAGCTGGCTTAAGAAGGTTTACAGCTCCCTTATTTAAATGTAACTCTTCATTTTTCTGACAGTGGTTAAAGAAGTGGATTAAGAAGTGTGACGATGACAGTGAAACTTCTAATTGGATTGCAGCGAACACAAAGGTGAGGGGTTTTTCGCCTATAGACTTACCAGATGAAAATGATGACAGCCCAGTTCCTCTATACGAGGGTTATTTTTCTGTTGTGTGTCATGAGTTCTGAGCAAGCCTTCAAACCCACAGCACATTGAAGTACCCTTATTTAAAGAGCAAATAGGTGTTACTGCCTCAAATCAGGTGAGGTTCTTTGGGTCAAGTGGAGTTTGCTCTAGTAAGAAAGAGTTAATTGGAGACCCAAGGGAGTTTTTTTGGCCTCCTCTCTGGCACTGATGGCTTCCCTAAGCAGATCTGTGCCTCAGTGAGTGTGTGAAACATGTTAACACCACCCGTGGCTTGATTTGGCTGTGATAATTTACATCTGCCTTTAAATCCCCTGGGTAGGCCTCATGAGGAGTTGTTCATTTCCGCTGGGCAGGATTCCAGATAGAGACAGGCAGAACAGCTGTTAAGATTTTATTATGAAAATGTCTTTATTCTAGCTAGCTCAACTTTGCCTGGAACTTGAGCATTGGTTGGGTTTGGGATGAGTTAAAACCAAGGTTGCACGCTGGCAAGGAAACTGAAGTAGCAGATGCCATTTGGGGGTTAGGAGCAGGCCTGGGGCTGATGACTGCCAAGCCAGGAGGGTGGAAGAAGGTGGGAAGGGTGTGAGGAAATGGCTGCTTTGTTTTCTTAGCTCTGTTGTGTAATTGGTTAATGGTATTGTTTGTAGCAGCAGCTGCTTCTTTCTGGGGCTGGCTGCATGTTTTTCATTGAACTGGAATGTTGCGTTACGGTGACAGCAGTAACACCCATCATGCTGAAATGCACGCCTGCTTCTTTCAGTTTTGTGGGCTGAGACTTGTGTGGTCCCCGACTGGGGGCTCAGAGTTGCTCAGTAAAGAGAACTGGGCTTTTCCTAAGGTGGATGTGTTCACAGCTGTGCTGTGGCTCAAGAACTGAACCAGTTTTGTTCAAAGTTAGCTTGGTCTTTGTGCCTTGCCTGTATTGAACCTGAGGAAGAGTAACCAGATAGCTTGGAAAGGGCTGAGTGTAAGCACATGCAAAGCAGCTTTTAGCCTTGGGTATCAAATATTTGGGATGTCAGAATGGCCACAGCCCTACTTTGCCTCTGATAAAGCCCTTGGGAGTCAGGAGTTGCTGCTGCCCCTGAGGGCTGTGATCTTGGTCATGGCCTTAGGGCTCTGTATCTTCTACCTGCCCCTACCTTGGTATGTGCTGCTGCAGACTGGAATTTGAGCTCTCCTTGCTGGGGTTTGTGATGACCCTTCCTGGATTCTGTGCCTGTTAAAAAGGCTGAAATGATACATGCATGTGTGTTACGTAGACCAAACATGAATGATTTGCTGCTAATGCAGGCTGCTGTAAAGAGGAAGCTACTCTTCTGTTTCAGACAGGAAGATGAGGGTTTCTGCAGTTTGCTTTCCCAAAGACGTAAGCATATACAGCAGTAGTGTAAAGATTGTCATACTTTTTTTTTTTTTATAACCCGGATCTAGAATTTTTCAGGTAGGAGCCATGCTACTGGTTGGGCTGGTATCGAAAGCATACATTAGACTGTCAGAAATAGTATTGAATGGTCAAAGAAAGAAGTTTGTTTTTGTTGGAAACAGCCATCCAGAGGACCTTGAGAAGGGGAGTATGGCCAAGCCATGCTGGCATCAGCCCAGCTTATCTCTTAGTTCCTGTAGTCTGGTGTCAGCATCAGAAGAGCTGCTGTCCTTGAACATCCCTGTCTAAGCTACTTCCTCTAATACCGTATGAGGTGCTCCTACAGGAAGAGAATGCTTTGGGCCCAGGCTGTACAGTAGCAAGAGGAAGAAAAATAGCATCAGAGTAATTACAGCAGACATCTGAATAAGCCAACTGTCCTACAGTCTTATGGTCTCCATATCAGTTGAGTTAACTGAAGGACAATATCGCAGTTCTTTTCTCTCCGAACTGACGTTACATTCAGCTGAGGGGGAAGTTGGCAGGAATCGTAACCCACCCCTCGTAATCATCTCTGCCTTCTTGTGGGCAGTGAAGATGTGGAAAGTGGTAATTTCACACTGCTGTAATGATGAAGTGTGAGCAGCACTGGCTGCTGGAGCATGTGCAATCGGAGCTTCGCAGCCTCCGGAGAACCAGCTTGGCCCGGAGCTGCGGGGCTGCCAGCCACCACCCCCTCCTGTCTGAACTGCCTGCTGGCCCTCAGCCAGAGGCATGGAGAAACCCAAGTGCCTATCTGACAGCAACATGGTCCTGTTGCTGTTCAGAGAGGAACCGGGTAAAATCCTTTCTTGCCGTAACGTGAGGTTGTAGCGATACAGTGGGATGGGAATTGCATAGTTGGGGTACGTGTACATCTGTCCTTACCCTGTCTCTGTACTACGTCTGTCAGGAAAACACAGTAGTCATGTTTGAGGAGGGATGTCTTATGCCTTCACAGCTATTTGCTTCAGGGACTCCAGGTTGGAGCCCAAATTCTGTGTTGAATTTCTTCATTTTGAAAGACTAGAAGCAAATTGGATCAGGTACTGTCAGATGCAAAAAATACCCATTTTCTGTGGAAAAACTCTGAGTAACTTAATTGCTACTGTGGTCTCTGCTGCTTCTAGCTTCTGAAAAGTGCTTTCTCGAGTTCTCCAAGCATGATGCTAAGCTGCAGTCCTGTTCCATATGGTCTCCATTCAGGGAAGAAAACTTCCTGTTTTACCAAGGTGAAGGTATAAGAAAAATACCAGTCTTTCTGGAATGTAGGCTTGAAATCTGGCTAATCCCTTGCAACAGGAGAATGTGAGATACATTTGTTCTAGCTTGCCCTGGGAGACAGAATAGGAAGGGGAAATTAGGCGATGGTTGTATGAGAGGATAGAAAAGTGAAACCCAGCTGAATTGGTTTCTGTTCACAAACTGGAGTGTTGTGATGCATTTTTTGCTGAATTACATAGAATGGTCTGAATGAAAAATGAGGAGACTTGGGTAGTGAGTTCTGTGGTTTCCTATATAGCTTCTTTTTGCCTTCATTTATTTGCACTTAGGAGACCTGCACTAAATTCTACTTGTACAAAAAATACAGCCCTTGACGCAGAATGTGCTGGAGTAGGTGGCCTTTTACATAAAATAAGCTACTTTTTGCAGACAAGTTTGGCTTAACTATATTTAAATTTGAGATAAGCCAGCGCAAGTTCTTTGTCAAGCCTTTAATTTTCAGCCTTCTTGCAGAGAAGGGTTGAATTGTCCAAGGCTTTGTGCATTTTTCTTTTTCAGTTGTAGAGACTTGGATATTAAATTATTCCTTTCTTGAATTGAACTAAGCAGGTCTCAGGTATTTGGTTTGTGTGGCCTTGGGAGTAAACATCCATTACTCTGGTTAAGTGGACATTGAAAGGAGTAAGAAATACAGCAAACTTGGGTTTGTGCATTTATTTTGGGCTCTTAAAGTATATCAAGACTGTTGAAAGGAGCCTAAAAGGAGGAGGGGAAACCTGTTTCAAACCTGAGTTTCAATGATGTTAATCTCTCTGCATCTTGGAATCCTAAAGGAAGAACAACAAGGATGCTAACGGTGCTGGTCTTCACCCAAGGCACTGTTTTGGGTGTGGTGGTGGGGTGTTTTTTTGAAGTTACACTGGTATCAATGAAAGTTGTTCCTCTGATACTAAAAATGCCCCTTCCTAACGGCTTTTGGCTCCTGGCATGCCACCATCTCATCTTCTGGGCTAGACAGGGCTTGAATGCCTGATGTATAAAACGCAGTTTTTCTTCCTCCAAAAAAGCTCTTGGCCATTTCTCTCCTCTAAGCGAGGTAAAATGGCATGAACCCAATTCTGTTCCTTTTCACGTCACTCTTTAATGTCTGAACATGCACTCCCTCTATTTTCTGGAAGTCCTGCATTTGTTCTAACGTGTGGAAATCCTGGCAACCCCCTAGATCCTCCCCAGGCTTCAGCATCAAACTCCGCCTGTTCCTTTCTCACCAATGCAGTTCCATGCCAGAGCTGTGAGCATCTTTCCAAAGATGTCCAAGTGCCATCTTCTCTGCTCCAGTGAACCAGCGTTTCAAATACCCTGCTTTGCTCAACGGCTCTGGGTGTTGTCGTGGTGTACTGTTTTGTGCTAGCCGTAATGAAGTTCAGCATTTGGGGATTAGGTTGAAATGCATTAAGAAATCCCTATGGTGTTTGAGGATCCTTTATTTTATAGGATGTGTTTAGGTGAAGGTGCCACTGTGAACGTGGCTGGGAGGCTGATGTACACCGCTTGCCTCGGGGAATGCCAGAGAAGAGCTGGGAGTCCCGGAGAGGACTAATACCCTGAAAGATGTTTCTAATTGGCCCCGGGCTCATAGAAGAGCAGCTGAGGTGTATAGTAGTTTATGTATGTGCAGCCTTTTACAACAAAATAGGAATTGTTCTCTTTTTCCAGGTTTGCCTGAGCTTTTGTTTCGAAGTGCAGTGTGTAAGCACAACACCGCATTGTTTAGAGTGGAGCAGTGTTAATGAGGTCACTTCTGCATCGTGGCAGGACAGATAATGTGCAGAATAATCTACCGGTTTAGTGATTTGATTTGCTGGCTATTATGTTGTTGCGTAGTTATAATGCTCAATAAGATCTTCCTTCCCTATCCCTCTTAATCTATAAATCTCTCCCACTCATTGCGTTGGTGGCTTGAGTAGTTGCTGCTTTTTTGTTTCCGCTGGTGTTCAGCATTTCTTTGGCATGTTCTTCTCATGGCTTTTCCTTAATTTTTAACAATGTTCAACCTTTACAGACATTCATGCATCTGTATAGCTTACTGTGTAATCTGTTGTCCTTGTGCCTTGCTTGACAGGCATATAAAGGCTTGGAAAGGATGGCATTCCCTGTAATAAAAGGGCTGTAATTAGGGTCTTTTTGTTCTCTTTTGCATCACAGGGCTAGAAGCCCTAAGCAACATGCAGTACTGAGCCACTGAAGAGCTTGGTCTCATCCTCAAGGACAGGAAAGCAGAGTTTCAGTGCTGCTAATTGAGCCTGGATGCTGATGAGGAAGGTCCCACATCCTCATGTTGTGGATGTGCCCCACCGTGTGCCTCCAGCTCAGCTGCTCTGGGAACTACTTCTCTCTTCATCTGGTTGTGAGCTTTACCTAAGCAGGAGTGGTTAGTGCAGGTGTTTGGATTAGCTGCACCTTTCACTGAGGCATGTGGATGTGGGCATCTCATCAGATGGGATGTGTTTGGAAGAAACGGCACAACGCTGCAACCACTGTCTTCTCTTAAAAGCATTAATTGTTGTGTGTCCCAGGATCAGCCTTTGAGTGATAGGAGGGCTGTGTCGTGATGTGACAGGGGTGCAGTGCCACTGTTTGTACGTATTGGCAAAGCACACCCTGGCAGACGAGCTGATCGATCAGGGATCTCTCTAGTTGTGAAGGATATTGTTGGAATAAACCTGAATTAAGGTCCTGAGGTGTTGGTGCAGGATTAGAAGGGAGGAGAGTTGTCTGGAAAAGGAAAGTGGATACTGCACTGTGTACTGTGATCAAAGGAGAGACAATTTTTGTCTCTGAAGTTCACAGAACTGCACTGACCAGCTGGGAACAAGCTTACCTGGCTGCATAGCCATCGTATGGACAGCTCAATAGGACATCTTGATGTTGTCCCCCTTGACTGATGTGACAGCCTGCAAGGGGGTGGCTCTGCTTCACTTACTCTGTTTGCAGTACAGTTACTATGTTTTTAGGACCAACACAGGTGATGGGGAGGAAAGCAGGGCTGGAAATGTCCCCTTGTGTGCTTTCTTCCTGCTTGAACCCAGGGGAGTAACAACCAGCCCCGGAAAACCTGAACTAAAACAAGCAGCCAGCTAGTGTGCCGTGTGCTGACAGAGCACGAGGGTGGGAGAAGAGGTGTGACTGCAGAAACACACTCTCATCAAGCTACCTAATTCCCCAAATCTAGGAGATCTTATTTACATGCAAAATCTCGTGTTCTGGCTGGAAACTGAGCTGTGTCGTTGTACTCAGGCCAAGCCCTGGTGGTGACCTGTTGATGGGATGGGAGCGCTGCCCTTCTTGGCTGAACAGGAGAGCAGGGCTTGCCAAACAAGTGCTGGAGTAGCATCTCCTGTCAAAGGAATGGCTCGGGAAAACCTTGCTGGTTGTGTGGGATGTCACCTGTTTCTGCCCAGTCCTTAACTCTTACTCTTCAGCATCAGACAGTAGGGCCAAAGCAGGGCTTTGAAGAGGAAGAAATAACGGCAGTACTCACGCGGAGCGCTTTGACCTTGCTCGGGAGACCAAAATAATAAAATTGTGTAGATTGGAAGGGAATAGCATCTTGTTCACCCCTTAGCTTGAAGCAAGGATAATCTCAAAGCTTGAATAAGCTGCTGTCATGAGCCTTATTTTTTATTAGTGCTCAGGTCTGCAAATTTGCAGTCATCAGGAAACAAAACTAGCTGAAGGCACTTCAATTATGTTGGCCTAAAAGAAGTTGCAGTCCCTCCTGTCTTCCCCCTTGTCTCTTTTCCCTTGTAACCTGCTCTGCCTCCCTGCAAACCTCCCTCCCGGCAGTGGGAAGGGCCATGTCTGACATCTGGAGACGACATGGGTTTTTTGCACCTCCGCAGCCATCTGCTGAGTACTCCTCAGTGTGCAGATTCTCCTGTCTCTTACCGCACAAATAGGCGAACTGGCATGAAAACATAGTAGTGGTTAGGACGCTTGGAGTGTACCAGAGACAGTGGTTATAGCCTGATGGAACATGTTGGTTTCTGCCTGTGTTGAGAGTTTATCTGAATGCCAGCGCAGGAAACGGTGCTCTGGTTAGCAAACAGTAAAGATGCACCCCTGACTGGGGAGGGGACTTCATAAGCTTCGAACCCAAAAGCTACAGCGAATTTTACATAAGCTTGGATTATGTGTTTGGATCCGTTTGTTATTGTCATGTAGATAAAACTGGCTTTTTGCAAAAACTTGAGGAATGTGGCTGTCTGAGCTGGACTGAGGAACTGATTCAGACTAAAATGGTTTGGGGCTTTATTTTGTTGTTGTGTGGTTTTGGTTGTTGGTGGTGTGGTTTTTTTTTTTCTTCCCCCCCCTCACAGTTGTAGCTTCTTTTTAACCTGATGTGTTCCTTGACCCAGCTCTTGTGCAGCTGCGTTGTGTCCTAGCTCCAGAGAAGTGCCACCGGGACAGGAACAAGCAGCAGAAGAGTTGGACTGGCTTCTTCTGCTCCCAGGGGCAGCTTAGCCTGTTTTGGCTCTGTGTACTTACTGGGCTACTACAGAAATCATCTTTTGTGTACTACGTGAATGTCATTTTTAGGAAGTGGCCATGAGTTGCTGATGTGCAAGAATGATATTGGCGTTAGGAAAACAACCCTATTCCCTAAAGAATGTCCCTGTGTGGTGCTACTTTGATATCCTGGTATCTGTCCAAGGCCTCACCCCTTAAAAGGAAGCCCCACATGGGCTTTTGTAGAAAAGTCTTCAGTGAGGTGTCACATGAAGGGGGGGAAAAAGGGACCTGATGGGAAATGTGGAAATGCCTCAGGAGAAGTGTCTCTTTGGCTGACAGAAGCTTTTCTGAAGCATGATAGTGTGACCGCATGTTTTCAGGTACTTTTGGGATGGCATTTACCACTTCCAGTGTGTCTCGGTTTGGTAACAGTGTCATAGCAGCTCACTGTTAGGCTTTTTTCATTGCTGAAGTGCACTCAGCACTTGAAGGCATCTGGCTTTCTTCACCATCCCTGGGCAGTTATAGGCTGTCACTACCTCTGTGATTTTGGAGAAGGTCATGGAATTACCCAGCCAGTGTACCTCTGTGATAGCAGCATAGATAAAATGCATTATTCCTTAGGGTTTTTTGCTCTGATTTTGGAAATATCTTAAGGCCTGACTCAGAAGAGGATCTTGAGGATGAAAGGGAAGAAGCAAGTAATGCATTTCACTTGATGTGCCATCTCTTCCTGCCACAGTAACCCTTCTAACGTCACAAGAGTGTTGTGGGTTGTGTGTTTCCCTGCTGATGGTGCTCTGTCCTGTGAACAGGAAGCCACGTCACCATCGAGAAGGACGGGGGCTGTAACCACATGGTCTGTCGGAACCAGAACTGCAAAGCAGAGTTCTGCTGGGTGTGTCTGGGCCCCTGGGAGCCCCACGGATCTGCCTGGTGAGTTCAGGAGCATGCCTTGCTGGAAGGCGAGGAAGCCATGATACAAGCAGCATCGATTTGGACTGAAATCTGTGGAATTGATGTCCCTATTACAGGTACAACTGTAATCGCTACAATGAGGATGATGCAAAGGCAGCAAGGGATGCGCAGGAGGTGAGTCCATAACCTTTGGCGATAAGGGAGATCACTAAACCTCTGGCATGCTTTCAGGCTTTCTGTAAACCTATAAATCAGCTCTGCAGCATTTCCTGGATTTGGGCACAAATCCAAAAGACAGTTAAGTTCCCCAGCAGCTTTGGACTCTTGCCCTGTGCCAGGAAAACAAACAAACAAAAACCAAACAACAAAACATTCAAAGTCACTTTAACCCAATCTAAAGGAAGTGTTAACTCAGTTGCACTCAGTCATGCTGCCTTGCCTGTTTTGTAGCAGCTCTTTGCATGAAGTTGTCATGCCGTGGGTCTGAGAACAGTCCTCGCATCCTTTGCAAAATGCTTTTTGCAGTGACATTCTTAATGCAAATCCTGAGGTATTGAAACACACGTACTATTTGGATGTAAACAGAATAGGCTGCTGTCATTCCAGTAACTGTACTTGAAGGCTTGACGTGGAAGAAATTGTGGGTGAAGCTGCAGCTACATTAAACTGTTTTGTGAACAGGAGTAGAGCTAAAAACTTTTTTCAACAGGAGGCATTGCATGCTGTGTGCTGCAGCTTGCAGAAATCCATTTCCTGCATCTCTGTCAAAGTACCATTATAGCCAAGAACCAAAGTATTTCCTGCATTCCCCCTTCCTGCAGACAGGAGTGACTTTGGCTGATATGTGCTACCTTTGTATATCCACAGCTTGGATGTTTAGCCATGCCCATATTGTGATTTTTTTTCAGCTGATCTGTCAGTGAGAAGAAAATGAGGTTAATGGCTGCGTATTGAGTCATCTTGGTTGTCTGGTGCTACGTAGCACATGGTGTCTTCCCCCGCTCTATAATGTGTGGCCTAGGCAATCTAAAGTTCCCCTCTTTATACAAGCACAGTAATTGTTTAATTAAAATTCCTTATTAGCAAAAAAAAAAAATCTGACTATTTGTCATGACACTGGAAGCATTTCAGTCCTTTAACTTGAACTGAAAGGTGGAAATCAGAACTGTCCAGGCCTTAGCCATGTGATTCTAATTACTTTCAAGGTTGGGAGTGAGTGTGGCACAGCTGAGCTAGGAAGCCCCCCACGGCAGTGAACTGCAGCAGGTCTGGCCTCTCATCGCCACACCACGTCAGGGTTAACAGCACCTCAAAAAGCGGCGCTGTCTAAGTCTGGCCAACATGAGAGGAAAGGAGGCTTTCCTTTCCAGCACCTTTGGAAAGGAAGCTTGTTCTCAGGGTCAGGAAGAGACTTGTGAAGGGTTTACTTCTCTTGCAGCCATTACTTTGTTTTAACTATTTGTTTTCTTTGTCCCCAATGGGAATTAACACAGCGATCCAGAGCAGCCCTGCAGAGGTACCTGTTCTACTGCAACCGCTATATGAACCACATGCAGAGCCTGCGCTTTGAGCACAAGCTCTACGCTCAGGTGAAGCAGAAAATGGAGGAGATGCAGCAGCACAACATGTCGTGGATCGAGGTGCAGTTCCTGAAGAAAGCAGTTGACGTCCTCTGCCAGTGTCGTGCCACACTCATGTACACTTACGTCTTTGCCTTCTACCTCAAAAAGAATAATCAGTCCATTATCTTTGAGGTAGGAGAAAACATGGTGGTTAGGAGTTCAGATTACAAAGCTAAGGGATTTAATGCTTGGAGAAGCTCTGGTCCCCAGTTTTACTGAAGTGAGTCTGTCTTAATAATCTGTTGTGGAAAAGTTAAAGGCCGTGCCAGGCCTTGTGTAGCATTTGCTGCTGCAGGAGGAAGTAGAGTTACAAGATGCTGCCCTCTGAAACAAGCAAGGGAGCGAGGTCTCTCTTGAAGTGGCAAAGATGGCATTAAAGCTTAAATCTGGCATTTTGCCTTTCCCTGGTGTTGGCTTTTTTCCAAGGGCACTACCAGTAACGTGGCATTTGCAGGTCCAATTCGTAGGTGAAACTGTGTGGCTGTTTATGATTTAAAACAGTCCTTTGCTGGTCTTGGTAAACAAGATGCTTCTGCGCTGCACGCTCAGCAGAGATGGTGCAGAACTAGTGAGCGATAGTGCTCAGATGTGCCCGTGCCAGGGGGCGGTGGAGGCTTTGCTGATGCTGGTAAAAACATAAACGGGACAGAATGGGATGTGAATTTTTTTTTTGGCTTGCCAGAATACTGCAGATTGAGGAAGACAGAGATTTGCTGGCAGATAGGCAGATTCTCTTCTTACCAAATAAAGAAATTTCAGCTTTTTCAATCTTGATGCTCAGAGCAGGTTACTAGAGTGGTACAGAGCATATCTAACCCCGCTTTTCATTTCAGTACTGATTTCATTTGAAGAAAAGAATCTTTTTCCTTTCCTTCCCCCCCCAAAAAATCCTCTTTTTTCTTTTTTTTTTTTTGTCACCTTTGCAGAATAACCAAGCAGACTTAGAGAATGCCACAGAGGTGCTTTCTGGGTACCTTGAGCGAGATATATCCCAAGATTCACTGCAAGACATAAAGCAGAAAGTACAGGATAAGTACAGGTTTGTTGTTGAATAATCCTCTATCCTGAAGTACCTGTGTTGCCATCCCGTGTGACAAGTAGTGCCATGTGTATGTGCCAAGCTACGGTTCTCTCCAGAGTCCCTAGGAAGCAATTTGCTGTTGGCCTTCTGCCACACATTGTGATCATCAGCCGGTCCCTGGGCATCTGAGAACAGCAGCAGCAGCGGTGTTCTGTGCCAGCCCCTCAAACCGTCAGCTCCAAAGCCCTCATGCAGATGCTGGCAGCATGGTTTGGGGCCCCTGCAGGCACCAGCCCTCGGGGGAAGTTCCCAGCTCTGCGGTGTGTCTGCCCTGTTTAGCAGTAGCTAGAAGAGTCAGTCCCATAATGGAAAAATATTGTGTCCAAAAGCAATGGCTCCTGGTACGCTGCTGTTCCTCACAGGAGGAGCACGTGGGAACGGCCAGGACCAAGATGGGACCTGTGTAGTGAGGGCCAAAGAACAAGGAGTGACTGTTGTTCCCAGCTGACAGCTTTGGCCTAGGATGGATCGCCAGGAGAGCAGTCAGCTGTTGTATGTATCTGTTGGGCCTGTTTGTGCAAAACGTGGGTGTAGAAAAGGCATCCAAAGGGAAAGGGAGAGAGTAACCTGCCCAAGTGGGGAAGAGAACAGAAGAGCCAGGGTCCTGGTGACACAATTGCCAGTGCTTTTTACAGTCCCAGGGGGATTGCTTCTTGCACAGTGGAAAAGTACAGAGCTGTAAATGTGGATGAGTCACAGGATTATGGCTAGCATTTTTGAGGCATTGTGCCAAAGTCACTGAATTGGTTACTGCCCAACCCGTGTCGAAGCCAGAGTAGGGTGAGCCATAGTGACTAAAGGACTCTGGGGAGTGGAAGTGGCTGTTAAGCTGTGGTGGTCTCTTTTTTTTTTTTTTTTGAGACATTTTGTAAAATTGGTTATGCCTAGCTGGGCCGCAGCGAAGCCAGAGTAGGGTGAGCCATAGTGACTAAAGGACTCTGGGGAGTGGAAGTGGCTGTTAAGCTGTGGTGGTCTCTTTTTTTTTTTTTTTTGAGACATTTTGTAACTTACCCTTGAAGACCACCATTAAGTTGGTATTTCCAGTCAAGCTGCTTGTTCACTTAATTCCTCTGAAAGTGGATGCTCTTCTAGGGTGAGTAACAGCTATCCAGAAGAAATTATAAAACTGATAATATAGGCTGAATTGCCTGAAAATATAGTATCCCAAACCTGACATCTTTCTGGGAAGAAAGTATGCCTCTGTCAAGCCCACGCAGGTCCCTGGTTAACTAGTTCAGTCATGTCTTAATCATGTCCTGCACGGTGCGTCTTGTGTGCTGATGCAGGACTGGGACCGAGGATGTTATCGAGCTGGGTTTACAGAGCTCTGGGAAGTTGCAGGAACGGACCTCCCAGCTAGTTTGGTTTCAGCTGTTTTGATCTCTTAGCTTGCAAAGATGTTTCTAGAAAACAGGATTAAACCCCCACCACCAGCAGCAAAATAACTGAAGTTGGGAAAGCAGAAACTGTGCGTGTTTGCTGTCACATGCTTCAGAAAATCAATGGGACTTTGTGTACGATGGTTTCTGTTGCAACAGCTGATAGCAGTGAGAAGAGCCAGAAGGGTTGGATTCAGATAAATCTGTCGATGTGATCAGTCACGGAATGGCAGCAGCATAAGGGCTGTGGGTTAAGGTGGAAGTTCTGCCGTGCGCTAGCACGCGTTGCCATCGAGGGGACCTTTCTGCTAGGGTCTCTTGCCGGGAGGTTCCTTCCGCACACATCGCTTCAGCGCGGTGTTTGACCACTGCTGAGCAAGCCAGGTTCCCAGCTGTGAGAGGAGCCACGTGGATGCTGTCCTGGCCCATGCACGTGCCTGGAAGCTGAACCGAACAATTCCCAGCAGGAGCTGGTAACTTGGCAGTTGGTTCCTGGGATCCAGTTTCTCTACATTACACACACGGCTCTGGGCTGGGTGCTGCCGAGCTGTGAATCGGCTACACGGCTGTGCCTGGGGCCCTGGGAGCTGGTACTGGGACTTGTCTTGTCCCCCGCGTGCCTGGAAATGATGTGGACTTGGGCGTTGCTGCTGGAAGGGGTTTAATCCAGAAATGCCTGCTGCTTATTTATAATTTGCTTTTGGAACCTGAATACTTTAAACATTTCTCTGCTTTTATCTTTTTAGTTGGCTAACGCACCCGAAATGAACATGGCATCTTTTGATATGTTCCTATGATATCACTTTTCCTCAGTATCATTGCTCCTGGTAGGACTGTACCTAATGCTGGGATCAGTTTTATTTGCAGCTTTATCCCTTGAAATGAGTGTAGGTGGGAAGACCCTGCAGGACATAGTGCCCCTCTGAGATCCAGGAGTTGTGATGCGAGGTACAGCTGGCACTCCAACCACACCAGTAAGCTTTTTGTAGCCAGCTTGACCGCTTCCATCTCCACTGGGACTTTGGAGGGAAGTAAAACCGGGTCGGCGCTCCCGAGGTTTTGCCCTGCTAGTTCCTGCTTTTTTGTTGTCTTGATCAGGCTCAGGGAGTAGGCGCCAGCACATGTCCGAGGAGAACTTCATCCTGTTCCGAGCACCACCGCCAACCCGTGCTCTGGCTTTCTGCATGTTGTAGCCGCTGCTGCTTCCAGTTTCGGTTATTAATGGAGATTTCTCAGCTATTAATGGAGGTTTCTCAGCTGTAGGGACTTTGGGAATACTTTTTACATGGGAAACTCTAAATTTGCATGCTGTTGTTTCAGCCAGGGACCTGGACTCGAGTGACTGGAGTAACTGAAGTCTTAATTAGCCCTGCTAACGGGCTACAAATAACAAAGTCCCTTCGCGGGGGATCTCCCCTTTTGGAAGTGAGGCTTACCGTGGGATTGTTGTCGCTGCTGGGGACGAGCCATGGTTCCTAACCTGCGTGTTCTGTGCTGTTCCTCTTTGCTGCAGATACTGCGAGAGTCGACGAAGGGTTTTGTTGCAGCACGTGCATGAAGGCTACGAGAAGGACCTGTGGGAGTACATTGAGGACTGAGACTGGCCCCGCATAAAACGAACTCTGAAACCTTTACCATCTAGAGTGCTCATGCGATTCCAATAAAACACACACAAAGGCACTATGCCTGTTACACCGCTGGTCTGTAGTACCGGGATTCTGTTTTGTTAACAGAAAATTTAAGTAAATTATATTGTAATAAAAAAAAAAGGTAGATAAACCATTGTACAACAGTATTCTAGGTGGCCAATAAGAGTGTGACAGACGCACTAAAAAAAAAAACCCTCCAACTTTAACTTGTAACGTAGCTTCATTCTCCAAGCCGACTCCTTTTTCTTTTCTATCTTTCTTTTCCTGTGTGTAGTACAGATGAAATTTAAACCAGTTTCTTGACACTGCTTTTCATGTCCAAACCAGCCATTTTGATGTACTTTGGTAAGGGGGAAAGGCTCTCCTGCCCCCCTCCTCCTCTCTGCCACCCAAGTACATGGATGAATGTCGATTGGCTCATTGTTAAGATGATTCCTGGGGAGGGGAGGAGGGGGGGTACACAGCAAGGAAAAATGAAAAAAAACTTTGTATATGACTTTTAAAACAAAAAGAGGACAACACAGTATTTTTCAAAGTTGTATATAGCGCATATGCATGGACAAAGAGCAAGCGTGGCACGTGTTTGCATAATGTTTAATTACAAAAAAATATTTATTCTTTAAAAATCTTCAAGATTATGTCTATTTGCTGTGCATTTCCTTTCAGTTTGATTTTTTGTTTTGTTTTATTTTCCCTGGGATGGGGTGGGGGAAGCGTGTGCTGGTGTAGCGAATACATTTCTTTTTGGAAGGCTTTTACCAGAGAAGTTGGGTTTCTTCTCCTCCTGCAATTCCTTTACATCCACAGCCTCTGTGGTTCTGTGTGTGTATCCATTGCTGGCGACGGACCCGTCCCTTCGCGCGCAGCTCCTGACACGCAGGAACCTGGTGTGTGTTCTGTTAGTGCCCAGTGTGCACTGTGATTCAGGATGCTTCGCCCTTTTTTTTTTTTTTAATTTGGCCCCGGAT
>NW_010259843.1:59778-60877 GCF_000690775.1 Eurypyga helias
TTGCTGCCTGCCCAACCCAACTCTGCTGTTCCCATCCATGCACGCAGGACACGCTCTGAACCCAGAGGAGGGGTGTGTGAGAGCATGTTTAGAGTTTAATTCTGAGGCAGGAAAAGGCGGGGTATTTTGCATCACTTCTCAAGACTTACGGACAGATTTCGGCTGTGGATCTCCTCGCCCTCCCCCTTTCATCTGTCAAATGGACCGTTCCTTGCTGTTTAAGTTTCACTTACATGATAACAAGTCGTAACGTTGAAAAGGAAAAGATGATGGAATTGTCTTTGTGTTTGTTTTGGGCTCAATTACTGGGCATACTGTCCTGGCAAAAATATTTAACACTCCATCTAGTGCAGTAGAAGTTGAAATCAGTGGGGTCTTTTTCAATTAAAAGGGGACAGAACTAATGAGTTAGCTACTGAGTCCATTTTTATGATTTCTGTAACGAGCTATGTTAAAGTAAACAATTGGTGGTGGTTTTATTAAATTTACTCCTGTATAGGAATTCCTTCTGTGGTATTTTTCGCCAGGCTAGTGTCCGAGCTTTCTGCCACTCTCCCAGCTTTCAGGGGGAGTAAGTTTGCAAAGGAGTGAGTTGAGGGTGGATCGCAGGCAGGTCCGTAATGTGAAATGCTCTTCCCACTTGGAACCTGAGTCACTTCATCTCCCTCCCTGCGGAATACCGATGCTTCCAGCGATGCAGTTTGGTCCCTCTGTGCCTGCTCTCCTGCCCCCCTCACAGTGGCTTAATTATCCTTGGGAATTGCGCGTGGTCCTACCCGCTTTTCCTGGCGTGGCGGAGGAGGGGTGGGACAGAGCAGGGCTGTGCGGAGTTAGGGAGGTCTGTGCTGCCGTTTGTGGAGGTCTACCTGCAGGCAGGGGCTAGCCGCCTTCCCCTTGGCTCACGAAAATCCCCCCTCGGAGCATTAAAATGCTTTCCAAAGCGGTGTGCGCTTCCGAGCATGGTGGGCTGGGCCAGGGGCAGGATGGACTCCACCTGTCTGGGGTTTTCGCTCTTGTGCCCCAAGCTGAACACGCGCTGGATGTGGGCACGTCCAGCCCGTGGCTCCAACCTTGGTGGCTGTTGAGGAAGCTGCAGAAC
>NW_010259844.1:0-23100 GCF_000690775.1 Eurypyga helias
CTCGGGCTGCCTCGGGGGGGCTCGGAGGCCACACGGGCTCTGGCACTGTTGCCAGATTGATTAATTGAGTCATTAACAGCCTCGGGGTCCCAGCTGGGTTACAGACAGCAGCGTCGGGGTGGAGACCCGGGGCCCGCAGCGCTCTGGCAGTCTTCCTGAGGCGTGCGCACATGGACGGGAGAGCTGGCTGACGGGCGATTGCCCCTGCAAACAGAGTGCCACTTCTGAGGCCCTAGAAAGCATGGGCCCAATGGAAATACATCCCTGAGGGACCTTGAAAATACCTGGAAAGAGGGTATTTTCCCAGGTTAAGGGGATGGCGGTCACAGCTACATCAGTGTCACCCGGGTCCGGGAGGTGCTGTGCTCACCCTGTCCCCCAAGGTGGCCCAAGCTCTGTGAGCTCCCCGGGAACAAAGCAAGGCCATTCCTTCTTGCAGAAGGACCTCTTTCGGGACTGCTGAGCTCTAGAGGGAGGAAGGGACCTGTTTGTTTGCAGAGGCAGCAGCGTATGAGAGCAGGGTGACTGCAGATCTGAGCTCTGAGGGTCCGCAGGGGGTATGGATGGGGAGCACAAAGCAGGGGTCAGGAACAAGCTTCCTTTTTCTTCTGCTCGCCTTGGTTTCAAATTTCCGCAGATTTGTCATCCAGCCTGGTGTGACAGTGGAAATAACTTTGGTCACTAGATGGCAATAGAGAATCAATGTGCAACCGGGAAAGTTTGTAAGCGCTCGGCCTAGATTTGCCCTGGGATACACTAGCGAAACCATGACAATAAGTGTGCAATCATCTGCTCGCTAATGAGGATTTGTGGCGTTTGGTTTTTTTTTTTAATAGATTGATTGTATTTACCAAGAAGAAAATGATTATCAGATTAAAAGTATAATTCTGAGTAAGAAAAGGAAGCTCAGCCTCACCCAGACAGGTACTCAGGGAGTATGGCATCATACTCCTGACAGAGTGCTGATGTTTCAAATACACTGGGATTTCAGTGTTTTGCCCTGAAGCGCAGGACACAATTCTATTCTTCAGTAGTGGCAGGAGGCAATCCATTTCTGCATGACCTTCCTTCCCTGATAAAAGCTTGCCTACATGCCTCTCCATACATTTTAAAAAAAAACATCTTTTGTCATAGTGAAACCTTTAATACAAATCTATGAGATACCAGAGTGAAGCACACCTTGTATTTATCCATTTCCTAGGTCTAGTGGCTTCTCCTCCTCTACACTGTGTGCTCTCTGTATCCTAATTTTGCTTGACGGTTAATCTCGTTTGAAGGCCGGAGTTTTGTATGCACAAAAAATTGCAAAGCCAGCTGGCATATCCTACTCCCATATACTGTTGTGATTCAAAAACAGCATTATGGGAAGCAGAATGAAGAAATTAAACTGACAATATACCCTGCAGTGAGCTGATGGGGAGAAGCTGAAATGACCCATTTTTGGATTTGCCCACTGCTGCTTCTCAGCGGTTCTGTTGCAAAGGACAATGCAGGATCTTACTGCTGTCTTCTATGGAATGTGGATTTTCAGTAATCCAGAGGGTAAAAGTCGACTACTAAGAGCCAACATAAGGTCCCTGTACCACTTCAGTGTGTTTAAAGAAAAAATAAGCAGCATATTTTTTACAAACCATACCCAAATAAGTAACTTGCATAGCACCTCATGATTGACAGCTCTCCCTTTGCTGTTGAAGGGCTTTCTGGGTTGCTTGAATTCAGTCACATTGGCAGAAACTTGAGCCCAACTACTTTTTTGATTATGTAGAAAAAAAAAACCCCAAAACCAAAACAAACTACTAGATAGATGACCATGTCTGGTCATTTCCTATGGTACATGAGCATTTTTCCCAGCAATTTGGAAAGAAATGCAGTACAAGTACAAGTAAATATTGAGGGAGATTGAGTGTTAAAAGTAAATGAATTGGGTGACTGCCAGTAGTTTCAGAGCGGTGTATTACTTTGATTTCAGAAAGGCACATCTCCCACAGTCCGTAGGCCTGGATGCTGTCCTGGCTTGGATGTGTGCAGAGGCTGCAGCTACTTTGATCAGTTCTTATTAACAGCTGTCAAGAACCATCCTGTTCCCTGGAAGAAAGAAGAACGTGTTAAAAGGATAGCAGCCTTAGATACAGTTGTGCATCCTTACGTGCCACACCATTTTATTCTTGAAGTGTTGCTGGCAGAGTCCACCCTTGATTTAATGCAAACTCTTTAATGCAGGCCCCTTAAAAGGTGTGGGTATGGACCATGTTGATAAACATGACAGTCAGGCCAACAGCTTGGTTTTAAAAGAACAATCCAGAAACATTTTCTTGGCTTCCGCTAGACCTGGTGGAACTAGATGATCTTTAAGGTCCCTTCCAACCCAAACCGTTCTGTGATCCTATGAATTCTATGTATAAAATATATATAATATAGGTGCACACATCAAGATAAAAGATTATATTTTACCAATCTTTGCAGTTCTCCTTTAACTGAGACAGGATTTAAGACAAGACTGCTTTCAAGCATCTGTCTCAATTTCTGGTCTCTTCATGTTACCTATATTTTTGTCATTGTTAAGAATTTCATTACCTCATTGTTTAAAAACATAGAGGCAGCAGAGCAGAAGGAAATCCATCCATAGGCTGTGGAAATCTGTGTGAGGCAATGGTGTGACATGCACACAACAGCAAGGTTTGCACTGACAGGCGCTGTGTGGGGATCTTTCTCCTCTTCCCTATTATTTCAATAGAAAAGTGCCACTTCTTTTTCTTTCTGTGAAATAGATGCTGCTACTCCCACAGGCCTGCACAAGATATCAAAAACTGGTTTCCCATGACTGGAGGCAGTGTGAGGAAATGAGATTTTATGCTTTGTGCTGTATTCTGGGATCACAGTGGGGGAGGATGGGGTCATAACTTCATAAACTGCTGTATCAAATTTTGACTGGGGCACAGTTCCCTCTCGTACTTCTCGACATCTCCTCAGAGGAGAAAGGTGGTGAATGGACTTGTTTCTAGTAGTCCGTTTGCTGTGCCAATAATAACTTTTTCTACCAAATGCAGTGAAAGTTTCCTATCTCTTGATTCTTAGAGTTTGTTCTGCCTTTACCAGCCAGAAGTTACTTATCCCTAAGGCTTGAACTTCTTGAAAGTTGACTGCCACCATAATAGTTCAGAACATACTACCCAACAGGGAATTTTCCACACAAGTAACTTGCCACTTGCATGGGGCTTGGAGCCCAGTGCCAGCACTATCAACATATTAAAGATGCTTTTCAGGAATAGGGAATATACTTGTTATAACAGCTTGAAAATGTGAAGAGCTGGAGTGGGTGTTAGGAAATGCTGAGTAGAGGTGAAGGTGAGGCGTGAAAATTGCTCTTTTAAAACTAACTTGCAATGACTAGTAAGGGTGGCCGGTACAAAAGCAGTCCTGAGCTAGTTCTTGTGGGGCTGTTCTGCAGAGGCAGTTGCAGCTGCAGAGAGATTGTCTTGAAACAACACTGAAATAAACTCTATTCTTGCCTTTGCTCCTTCTATTTTTTAAAAAGCTTCACAAAAAGAGGTCTCTGGTTAATGCAGCACCTGTTTGTTAGTCACCTGGGATGGCCGTGCTCTCGGATGGGGCCAGCTGAGCAGAGCGCCCTGAGCACCACAGGGATGCTCCCCTCGTGGATGCTGTGTCCGTGCCCTGGGATGGCCACTGCCCATCACCCTGCCTCAAGCCTGCAGGTGGAGGGGCAGGGAGCTGGCTTGCGGAGCGGCTGTGGCTCGTGATGGGGCAGCTCCTGGTGCTGAGTGACTCAGTGGGAGCAGCGAGGGTGCAGGCTGCCCCAGTCACCCTGTGCCGCTGCTGGGCGGTACGAGCTGCATGGGCTGTGTGAACACCCACAGCGCTTCTGCTGTGATGCAAGTCAGCTTCTTATATTTAATAACTATCATTACCTTGGGGAACCTCAGCAGCCTTTTTCTTTCCCTCTAATTATTGAGCTCTTCAAGGTGAGCTTGGAAGGAAAACCCCTTACTCAGATTAGAGGCTACAGCTCAACTGAATGATGTATTTTTGTGCAGAAAGCTTGAATTTGCAGCCAAGACATAAAAAAAGATTGGGAGGTTTTTTTTTTTTTAGTTGACAATAAAGCTGGTTTTGCCAGTTAGAAGATTACTTTAGTGAGTTACAGAAAATTGATGTGAAAAACAAGTTTCTGTGCACAATGTCTATTTAGGTGAAAATTCAGCTTTCCAGCTGGGCCATCTTGCAAGTATGTTGTTCTGCTCTGGGAAAGCAGCTTCTGTCATTAGGTGCTGACAGCAAGCACTGAGAACGTGCATCTCTGCTTGAAAAAGTGCCCTTTGTTGGTGTCTAACACTGAGCGGTGCTGTTCTGGAGGTGTGGAGAAAAATACATGTTGACTTGAGTGGGATTTGCTCATAAGAGCTGTTACAGGAAAGGTTTTCAACGTTTGCGTGAATTCAGACTGTGTGGCTCTGCTGTCCGTTTTGAATGGAGAACCTGCTATGCCTTTTTGTGACCTGTTTGGTTCAAAAGCTGTTTTTTATGTAAAGGGTAGGCTATATTTTTCTATTTTTCCCAGTGCTGTTTAGAAAAACATCACCAAATGATGAAAAAAAACCTGCAAGAACCCTAAGATGTGGGCCAAGAGGAATCACAATAATTGCTTATCCCTGAAATTACTCATGGTACTGGCACATGCTTACGATGTGCCTAGGTTTGGTGCAGGAAGCCTTGCTGTACCAAGCTGGCATCTGCAGCTCTGGGAGTTTAATGTTACCAGGATCTACTGGGGAGTTTCTCTCCCCATTTTCCCCTAGATTACAACACGTGCGCTGCAGCAGAATCAAACACACTGAAAAGCCTTTTAGGAGCCGGTCACATCCTCTGATCCAGACGGGGAAGCCTGACTTTCTCTCCCCACAGACTTCAAAGGAAGCAAGTTGTTCACTCTGGTTCCCTAAGACAGCAACAACAGAACATTGAGAGGATAGTTTAATCTCTGTTTTTTTCAGACAGGGTGGGCATAAATCAAAGGGCAAAGGTCATCCTCTGTAAGCAGAAGTATTTCCCCAAGCTTCATTGATGGTGTGTAGAATATTTTTCCAAAATCTGGTGCAGAAGACACTTTATTTTAAATACCAGTTAGACTTCTTTAAGTGACTTGCTCAATCACTCATGCAGAGTGAAAATATGTAATATATATAAGCATATTTTCTGAGATATCAAAACCTGTCAGCATGTATTTCCAGTCTGGAGAGGGCAATGAAATATGACAAAACAGGATTTTAAACTCAGTTGCCTACACATTATTTTTTTCTTGCAAAACCAAGCAGATAAGTGTAAACGCAGATCATAACACATAAAAATGAATCCCATATTGAATATTTCATTGGAGAAGCAATAAACTGCACTAAAAATTGATGAATGGCAAGTATATTTTTATTTAAGCATTTATTTTTATGGCATTAACAAATAGAAAAATATATGGAAGGATGCAAATGATTTCATAGACACATTAAAATAAAATTAACAATATCAAGTTGCTCATCTTTCATGGAGATTTTGTGCTTCAGTATTGTGGACAGCATTAAAGAACATAGAACACGGCTGGTAGAAAAACTGGAGATGGATTTAATTCTTGAAGAAACCTGAGAGCTATTTCCCTATTGAGAGCTTGAACTTTTAAAATGTTGGAATAAATGTGCTTTATGTTGCCTTTACGACATACCTTTATACATACATGTTCTATTATAAGTTGTGGAATCAGATCTTCCTTATATATTTTCCTTTAAAGTTTTATTTAAAAAGTCAAAGAAATAGTGCAAAGCGCGATAAGTAGAGCCTTGTATTAAACAAACTTCACTGAAGGATGATTGTCTGCGGTAGGAGTTTAAACTGTTTATTTTGGACTACTTCTAGTTAAAAAAATGAGATTCTTGCCCCATGGCTACCTGAATTTTTAGGAGCCACCATGGTGCCTGTGGGGCCTCCGAGCTGCCTCCCCCCATGACCCCCGTGGGCGTGCTGCTCCCCTCGGGGTCCCCGTGGGCAGCACCAACCCAGCAGGGAAGGGGCTGCGTGCCAGCGGTGCCCTGCCTTCCTGAACTGGAGGGGTGGGAAGGAGAACGGGGGACATGCAGGAGGTTCTCCCAAACAGAGAGGTGAACAGAATGTGTGATGGATATTTATTCCTTTTGTCTGATGAGTTCTTGCCGTGCTGTGGCCACTTTCTAGGGCTCATCCTTCAGCAGCAAGCTCCCCAAGATGGGCAGGATAGCTTGCTCGTTTATTCCCTTTTAATATTCCAGCTGCAATTGGTTCCAGTGACTTTATATTTGTAGTTTACGATTTGACTCAGTTGGGGGGCAGGTGGGGAAGACAAAAAATCTCTTCCTTCGTTTTCCAAAGGAGCCTATGCAGGAATAAGGCAAACGGAAGAGGCCACCTCTTCTGTTTTTCTTCCATTAATAGTTTAACATAATGAGTTTGTCCTCTCACACTGTTGGTGGGGATTATTTCACAGCTCTCCCCACTTCCAGTTGAAGGGGTATAAAATGCTAGCACTTCCTAATCAGCTAATTTGTGCACCTGTTTCTATTTTGTCTTAGATGAACCTTGCCTCTTGGTCTCTCTGTGAAATAATCTGTCATTCACCATTAGCCTCGCATCCCCGGGTTGCACACAATTTCTTAACACCCCGTGGTGATCTGCAGAACAATGCTTGCTCAGGCTGGGCTGTGCGTTATGAGTGTCCCAGCCAGGGAGAAGTAAATGGGTCCTGACCCAGGAGACACTGCAGACCCCGTGCCATAGGGGAAGCTACTGCGGCATCAACATTTCTAAAACATCCCAGAGTCTGGAGAGTTGGAAACAGTCTCGGAGCTTTGTCCAGAAGTTCAGTTTGTTGCAGAATTATGATTTTCCCAGGAAAGAAAGGACAGCTGATTATTGTATTCATACAGAGCTGTGTGCGGATCAGATTTAACAAAATCCCTCTGTGTAAATTCCTGGGAATAACAAGTTTTATACTAGTGTTATTAATGGATTGTGTTTTGTAAACTTTGCGTATTTGTCCATAAAGGTCAGTTGGTCTGGTTTATACTTAATACACTTATTTTTTTAAAGAATTGTTTATATTATTTTTTATTTGTATTTGTTTTATTCACTTATAAAAATAAACGATGCCCAAATCTAACAAAGGCAGAGGGAAGTACGGAGGAGTCATAGAGCCTTGGAAAAAGAGTCGCTTGCTCAGAGCCTGGTTCTCCTGAGCTGCAGGCTGTGCCTCTGCTTTCAGCAAAGGGCTTTCTGCAGGTGTTTTCAGTCAGGCATCCTTCGGAGGAGGTGGGTTCTTTATCTGCTGCTTTTCCGTTTGCTTCCCACTGATGCACGGCACACTTGTGCTGCTGTTACTTGCCCGGTCTAAGCGACGGCATGGCAGTGCTGCTTGGCTCTCGCGGGTGGAGGCACTCCCACGGGGCTCAGTTTGAGCGAGAGCTGACCCGGGTCTGAAGACATGTTTTGGACCCGCAGAGGCTGGATCTGGCCAGAGGCAGTCTGGAGCGGTCAGCGTGGAGGTCTGTGGGCACAGGTGATGGATGCGCAGGGGAGCCGGGCTGGGCACACGTGCTGTTTAGCGTGCACTACGGACTGTACAAACACGCTCCGGTCCAAACACGCTCCTTCTGCTGCGAGGCCAAACGTTGCCTCCAGCTCCTGGGGCCAACCACCACGTGGCCTTGCAGGAGCCCTCTAAACTGGCAAACAGGCTTCTCACCTTCCTGTGAGTTTGCTTTTTAATTGCTAATAATAATTCCAGAGCTTCATCTTCCACTTGACGCTCAAGCTGTATTTCTCTTTACGTCACCATAATTAACTCATAAGCTCAGAAGTGACAGATTATGTTTATCATGGAGATGACTTCCTTGCACAAGCTTCCTGAAATAACCTCTAAGGATTTGTAAGGAACGTCACATTTGGTAATTAATTATGCAAACCTACTTTTAACATATCTTTAAGTAATCAGAACAAAAGATGACAGTTGTCTTTGTTAATTATCATGAATTTTTACTTATGAATATTGTAATTATGCACATTACTGTGTCTGCTGTCACTCATGGCTGAGGTACCTTTAGGCAGTATTATTCTCCTCCCATTGTCATTGTAACAAAGGGCTAATTAAGGGAAGGGCTGAAGTTAGAGGCACTGTAGTTTAATTTCAGAAAGCATTATTTGCTCCTTCAGATCAGAATTGGGAGCTCAGTGCAGCGGTGCCTGGGGTAGTGGGCGTACAGCCCCACCGTCTTCCGAAACGGCTCTCCGGGGGCTGAACACGGGTGTAGCAGCAGGCAAAAGCCCTGGTGCCCACCTGTGCCAAGCAAAAGGCACGGGAGGAAGGGGCTGCGCTTGGGCAGCAAAAGGCACGGGAGGGAGGGGCTGTGCTTGAGGCTGGTCGCTGTCAGTGGTGGGAGAGCAGTCACACTGGCCTTGGGGCCGCTGGTGCCGCTTTGGCATTTTATGTCCCCTGGGTTAAAGCAATGCACCGTTTTGGTGTGCAGGTGAAGCAGAACTTCTTCATGACCACCTAAAATTGCTTTTTAAGTGTTTGAGAACACTTCTGTTTATCTTTGAGATAAAGCTGTATCTACTCATATCAGCTCAGAATTTACCTGTGAAGTCTTACTAAAATGTGTTCACAGGTCAGGTTGTCTTTAAGGTGATGAAGTCATAGATCTGAAGATCCCCATGCCAGTTCTCAAGAGCTGGATGAGTATGACAATTATGGACTCAAATTCGGCTTTCTGGCACTTACTGTGGCCAAGTGCCTTGTCCTTCTGCAAAAGCAGATGGTCCATCAGAATGGGCCAGCTCAGCCTTTGGCCCTCATTTCTTCTCCAGCGGACAGCTGATAAAGGAAATTGCTATTAAATTAATCAAAGTTTAAAAGTTCACTTTACAGTTGCCCTTTATAGCACAGAGAATGCCTTTGAATTTCCATAGCTTAACACTCACCAGAGGTCAGTAATGTGTCATTAAATATCTTTATGTGCTGCAAATACCCATTCTCTGCCCTTTCCAGTACTGGAAATGTGAGGTGGTTTTGATACCTGATTACAGACAGCATGCCTAAAGAGCTAAGCTCCACCTACAGCCTGTGCTTCCAAGACTCAATTTTCAAAGACACTCTTGAGTTAGCTTGATTGAACACTTCAGCGGAATAACTTCAACACACTACCTGCCTCCCCCCTCTTACTTTCTCCCGGTGCCAGCTCTGTGTGCATTAACGGTGTCAATGGCTCCTTGAAGCAAATGTCTCCCTTCCACTGGAAGCCTGATTGAAGATGGTGAATTTTTGTTTCTTCTTCTTATTTGGATGAATATTATGCCACCAGCTATGCTGATGGCCCCATCGTGTTCAGGAGTGTGTAAACACGGGAGGAAAGTGATGCTCTGAAGAGCTTATTGAAATACATGAGGCAGGCAAAAGAAGGGAAGAGGGAAAGTTTTTTTTTTACCTCTTGTAGACACCTGGAGCTGAGAGACATAAATCTTACATGCGTTTTCCAGGGTCAGTTGGAGAACCAGCAGATCCAGGTTTTTGGCTCATCTCATTTATGCCAAAGCCAGAAAGCAGGATGAAAACATACTTAAAATATGACCTTACTCAGAACATTTTATGGGAACTAGGTTCTCATGCTTTTTGATGAAAACTCTGGCAGTGGGTTTATTTGAGTGTATTTATACCTTGTGCTGCAAGATTAGGTCATGACAGCATGTTTTTTCAGTTCTGATTTTTTGAAAACAAACAAACAAGCAAACAAGTCTCTGCCACTTCCTGGAATGCAGAACGAAACTGGTGAACAATAGTCATGACTGAGTTCCAAATTTGAAACCTGGAGGATGGAGAAATGGCCTACAACTCCATAAGATTGTGCTGAAGTCCTGTTCTTGAGTCTACCCCCATTCCCCAGATATTTAAAATTCTAAGAGATAGACACAGAGAGAAAACTGGTAGAAACACAAGAGCTGATGCTGGTCCTTGATTTCAGAACCTGACCTGAACGACTGATCTCTGCAAGCAAACCTGCCCCACAGATACGTGTAACCACTTCTGCCATCCTGTACACATCATTTTACTGCCATGTAATTAGCAGCTACAACTACGATGCTACTTCAGCTTTGTAGTTTGCCCTTTTAATTTTGTCTGTTGCTATGGTAGCAACAAATGATTGCAATCACTGCTGTTTGTAGTCCAATCCAAGTCACATCAATAGAGATCTTGGAAACTATAACCATAAAAATCTGACTTAACTGTATGCTGCATTTGTTGTTGTACATAATAGGTTGTTGACAATAATCAGGATTCATCAAAATCTTTTGTTCCTGAAGTATTTGGAAAATTTCTTTAACTAAAGGGTTGTCAAATGATAATTTATTTTCAATACATGCTTACCCAGTGCTCTTCATGCAGCTGGACAATATTTCTTTTGCGCTGTTTCCTGAGTATATCCTTGAAAACAATTATTTTAATAGCCTTTCTAGTGTTGAAGAAAGGCTCCTTTTTTTTTCTTTTTACCTTGTACTAATCATAATAGTATCTTGGGTCTAGAATAATACATTTTTGAGGAAGGATTGCCTTTATTTTGTCCAAAGGCATGCATAAAGGAACTTCTGTGAGCTACAACATTAATAAACTGTAATATCAGTTTCTGATTTTGAACATCACCTGCTGAGCTTTGAAGAAGATGAGAACAATAGAGGAGAGAGAAAGTGGGCACAAGAGTCTGCCCAGTACCCCGAAGGGATTAGTGCTGTGGAGCAGAGCAGGGAAGCTGTGTATGCCATCTGCCTGCATTCACCCCTGGGTATCACACCGCCTCAGAGTTCATTTTGGGGACCTCAGCACTGCCATTTGGAAGGGAGTTCAGCTAATCTTGTAGCAAAATAGTGTGAAATCCTACGTTCCTGAAGTTTAGGGTGTTTTTGCTGTTGATTTCAGTTGGGAGAGGATTGTTCATGCTGACATTGGCTGCAGGGGGGACGAGGCAGGGGGCACATGGCTGCAGGACTTGCATCCCTGCTGCAGCAGGGGCTGGGCTGGAGTGTCACCCCTGATCCCATCTGCAGCACCGGGCCAGAGCAGGGCTTGCAGGATGTGAACGTATGCTGGGAGTGAGCCCTGGTACCTGCTCTTCCTTCACACGCGGACCTGTGGTGGCACTCGTCGCGTCACCATCCCTGGAGGTGTTTACATGTAAAACGCTGTGCTTAGGGACGTGGCTTAGTGGTGGGCTTGGCAGTGCTGGGTTAATGGTTGGACTCGGTGATCTCAAGGGTCTTTTCCAACCTGAGCAATGCTGTGATTCAAGTGTCCGATGTCCAGACACAGCAGAGTCACTGGGGCTAATGTCTGCTCCGAGCCCTGGGAAGGCTGGGACTCCTCTACTGGGTGGTGCATCTTTTCTTACAAGATGTTGAATCTAGACTGTCTAAATAGGAGGTGAGTAAGGCAATTTGCTGTTTAAATGACCCAATGCACATTGGGCATATTGAAGAAAAAAAGCCATTTCCTAGTGACTAAATCTCATTAAAAAAGCAATTTTCCAATCAATTACAATGCCGTTTAGCTGCTAACTGTTTAATTATCAAAAAAGAAGCTATTTTGTTCTCTGTTCCTATATTTATGAACCATGCTTTAAAAATCTCATCTTCAGAGTAGCTGTTTGGAGGAATGTGACTGCTCTATTGATGCAATTATATTAAAGTTAAAATTTTCAGTTCAATGTATTGTATTAGTTCAAGGAAATATTGTTTGCACAAAAGCTTTTGAAATAGGAAATTCATTGATTTCTACAAAAGCTTGAGTCTTTATTGTTTTTTTCATGCACTATAAATGTCGTATTATCTTTTGTAGGTTTTATTAGAGGAGCATTATTTCTTTTTTCCTTTTTTTTTTTTGTTTTAATCCTGTGCAAGAATTTCAGCCCTGGAAACGTATGCTGAAAACAGACCAAGGTTCCTCTTGAAAGGAAGACTTCTGCCTCTGCAGAGACTGAAACGGGTAGCAAAGGAGTTAAGGGGCAAAAGAGTTCAGCTAGTGAAGGAATTAAGGCCCCCGAGCCCACTCCCTGCTTATGTACTGAGCATGATGTGCTACGGAATGAAATCCTCCTGCGGTCAGTCTGGGTCGGCTGTCTGAGCTGTGTGTCCTCCCACACTGTCTGTGGTGAGAAAGCTGGGAATGCAGCTGCAGTATCAGAATCTGGGAAAGACCCTGAATTTGGTGCAAGCTCTGCCCAGCACCAGCTAAAAAGACACCTTGTCAGTACTTTTCTCAGGGTAAATCCAGAAACCCAGCTTCATACCAGCCACTGTGTGGAGAGTTAACTCTGTCCTGACTAGAGCCAGCACAGTGAGTCAGACCATGCCGGTGCCCAGCAGCAGCCCCCCTGCACAGGTGCCCGCCGGCCGCTTCTGCTGTCGCTGGCTGCTGAGCCTTTGCAGGGGCTGGGGGTGCTGCCGCCCTCCTCAGAGGACCAAGCACCAATGGGTGCTTTGTGATTCTATCCCATAGCATTCCTGAGGAGTGGTGACAAATTTAGATGATGAAATGGATTTTAACTGTGAAATGAGACTTTTATTTCTGCTAAGCCTATCTATTTAGATTACAGAACTCTGGATTGAAATGGTTTGTTCCAGTTTCCCTGCCACCAAATGCCAGTTTAAATAAAAGAAGATTGCTGAATAATTCAAATATTATTCAATAATTAAAAACCTTTGTGATAAGGATTGAAGCATAACCCAGTAAAACCTCAATGTGCCTTTATGTTCTTTATTAGCTGATTCTGCTGGGCAAAGGGCTGTTTGTGTGGAGGTTTTTGTGTTTTTTCAGCTGGCCTAGCAGGAAGCAGAGGTTAGAGATTTGGCATCTGGTTCCATTACAGGTGAAGCCGTGACTCTCAGAGGCACACGAGGATTTACTCTCTCTGCAGGAGAAACACCATGAGGGCCAGATGTCGTGGGCATCTGCACAGGCAGGCAGCTCAAGGGTCCTACTTGGGACCAGCTTCCCTCTAAAATTCTGCAGAAATAAGCCCATAGGTAAACTGTATCTTCGGATAACTGAGTAAAAGAGTATAGGAGGTAGAGATATTTTTTGGCTACAAGGAGGATCTCAGGTCAGTGAAGTCTTGGCCTCTGTTCTGAGGCTGTCCCTGATGGCTCGTCCCCATCTCCTGCGTCACAGCTCTTCAGTGAAGGTTTGAGTATCTTGTGTGGCAGACCCGGTGACTGCATTGCAGCTGATCTCTACATGAGCTCTCAGGAAAGCTAGGGCATATCCAGCTAAAAATGTGAGGTCACTGTGCATATTTTATAACACATTATCTCTCCTGCAGGTGTTTTAATTCAAAGATAAATTAACTTTCAGCTGCTGTGGAGGATTAAGGTATGGCAATTTAAGGCATTTCTGAATGAGAACTTGGAAACAAGGATAGAATCATGGAATGGTTTGGGCTGGAAGGCACCTTAAAGATCATCTAGTTCCAACTCCTCTGCCATGGGCAGGGACACCTTCCACTAGACCAGGTTGCTCCAAGCCTCATCCAGCCTGGCCTTGGACACTTCCAGGGATGGGGCATCCACAGCTTCTCTGGGCAACCTGTCCCAGTGCCCGTCTCCTGGAAGAATTTTTTTCCTGATGTCTAATCTAAATCTCCCTTATTTCCATTTAAACCCGTTACCCCTTGTCCTGTCACTACAGGCCCTTGTGAAAAGTCCCCTCCCCCCAGCTTTCTTGTAGCCACCCCCCCAAGCAAATTTCATCCCACCATGGGAGTTAATATGATGCAAACAGTGTATTTACTTGCCATTCATTGCCATTTAGTTTCTCTCTCAAGATGTGCAGTACCAGGGTGTGATTACAAAACTTGGTGGCTGTGTGTGAAGACAGACTCGGGGGTGGGTCAGGGATCAGAAGCTGCAGTCCCACTGGGGAAGCCGTGCCAGGCAAGCGAGCTCCTCCAGGGTGCCCTCGGTGCCAACACGCTGGGTGCTGGAGCTGGCATGGTCCCCAGGGAGCCATCCATTCCCAGGGGAGCGGTGCTGGCTTGGGAGGGGTGATGATCTCAGCTGAAAGCAACAAGCAGTGTTTTTGTCTGGCTGGTGCAGGAAGCTTGTCGCAGGTGCTATGCCCTCCCTCCTTCCGGCAGGCACACTTGCAACCTCTCCCCAGCCTGTGAACGCGGCGACGACGAGCTGTCATTGCGTGCAGGAGACAGCAGGTCTTGGGGGTGACATAGCAGGTGTGCTGCAGCTCCCTAAAAATAAAAGGGACATCAATAGTGAGTCACATGCTAATGAAAATCTGCAAATTGATCAAATATTTACCATGGTGAAGCTATGATGACTCCAGTGTTATCCGTGACAAAGCCTGCTTTGGTGGGAGCCAGGGCATTGCGGACAGCCATCCCGCTGCTGGCCTGGGGTGGACGCGGCAGGCAGTCACCCCCTGCCCTACCAAAGCAGGAAGTGCGTGTGTCCCCCCACCAACGCAGGAGGCGTGTGACCGCAGGTAGCTGGCCTGGTTTGCAGAGCAAGCTTTAAGGGTACGTCAGAGATGTGCTCACTCTTTCTCCTACCCGGCAGGACAAGAACCGTTGAAATCCCTGAGCTCCAAGTGGCTAAAAATGGGTGTTGAGGAGCAATTCTCAGAGGGCTCCTACGCGTTTTTTTCAGCTGATTTGACAGAACCAAGATTCCCTAGACAGGATGCAAAAGCTTTGAATTCCCCAATCTCCATCTACCTTTTGGAGGAATTATGGGCGACTCCCATTTACTGGATGGGAATAGGGAGGGAATTTGCAGACTGTAAAGGTGCTGGCAGACTAGTTTTATTTCCATCAGAGTGTTAGACACCCAGCAGCTTGACAAGGAATACTTTGACCTTGGAAACACTGGCTAGGCAAGATAAATAATTAGGAGTTATTTTTAAATATTAGTGATACACAAAGACGCTAATTCATAGTTCGTTAGCTCCAAAGGTTTGCCACTTAAAGCTGCTTATTAGCCTAACCACTTGCAAAAAACAGGCTTTATGGGGAGAAAGGATATGGAGCTCGGGAAAAGGCTGGCTGATTAATAATTGGTGATTGTAGCTTCAGAGTGATGTTTTAAGCACGAAAGCATATCATGAATTTGATGGCTGTGAGGATGAACAGAGCTTGGTCTGTATTAAAACCTACGTTATGCACCATAACAGATTGGCATTAATAAGTCCAGATCGGATAGATATCTAGGGAAATAATCTGTTATGCTATTAGATGCCAATAATAAAATGTGCTTCCTCATTGCAGTTTACAAACCTATTCTACCTCTCTCAGTTAAGGGAATCTTTCCCTTCTAAAGCTGCCTATGACTCCCCAGTACATGTTATCGTTGTGTTGAAGCCTGCCCTGTGAGAATGCATAAGCAATTTATTTTGATGATGAACTGGTTTTCAAATCTAAAGTCATCACTACAAAGGAAAGGGGGCTGAAGAGCTCAGAGGAGTGCAAAAGGCAGAGAGGATAAGGCAGGATGGGCTGCTGGCTCGCCTGCTGGGCTCTGTTGCAAAAAAAGAACAGCTAATTCTGGCTGGACTTTTCCCCCTGATGGAAAAGTCTTGGAGGTTCAGTTTTCTTCCTCACCAAGGCATGTGCTGGTTGGTAGCTCTTGGAGCTGATAACTGTGTCTTATGGCTTGTACAATGTGATCTGATTTGGGTGGGTTTTTCATCATTATCCTCCAATAATGCTTGAGTTCACTATAGTTTACCTGTGATCGCAAGCAAGATTAATAGTCTTAAATATGCTATCAGTCTTGGAGTGTTTTGACAATGAAGAGTCCTGCATTTTAAAAAGCAGCATGCAATGGAGCTGCAGCCTATCGTTGTCAGAGAAAGAAGGAATTACTGCTGTCTTCTCATCTTCTGAAGGCGGGTGCTTAATGTGAGGGATGAAGAAATGTAGCTGGGTGCTTATGAGAACTTTGCAGACTTGTGCAAAAGTTTTTCTTGAACTTCCACCACCAGGACTGCTACGGTGGCATCCCATTGACCTCAGAGGGAGTTAGGTGAGGAGGAGAATAATTATAGTGATGACAGTAGAATACTGTATCGAGGTACTTAAGAGTATTTACTAGACCCTGGGAATGAAAAAGACCATTTCCCCATAGTGAAGGATTAACCAGTAATTTTTCACTTGCTAACTTATCTTCCCAAGACTTGCTCAAAGAATGTGCACACAGACAAGGTTTTCCTCTAGGGATGTGATGAATGAAAAATGGATTTTCAGCTGGAGCAGAAATCTCCTGATAGACACGTTCAAAACCAAAGTTGCCAGAATATTGATAAAAATTACAGTTTATTAGTGAATTAGCAAAGCAAAAAAAAAAAAAAAGGTGTAGGAAGTTAACCCTTTCAGCCTATAGGATTTCTTTGGGACAGAATAGGGTCTATATTTTAGGATGATACACCAGCAAAATGCTGTTTTATGTATGACATACAGTGATTTGGTGATGATGTACTGTGGTAGGCACGTACGTGAAAGGACAGGTAGAAGTCTGTGTGTATACATAAAGCATATAAACTTGTATCTATTCTTGTGAATTGAAATGACAGATTTTCAAAACAATCAATTACTGGCTAAAATGTCACTGCAATGCCATTCTGCTCAGGTGAGTAATGTGGGAAATATTATTTGGGATAATTACATACCTGAGCTGGATTTACAAAAACACGATTATTTTATACATAGTTTGGGATGACTTTGATAAACGTGGTCATTTTGTGCTATCAATTTAGAGAAGACAGGAACCATTTGTTTATGAAAATTAGCATAAATAAACAATGAGACAAGACCTAGATTTATGGCTTAGTATTGTAATTGGGTTTTTCAGGAGAAATAGGACTCCCCTGAAAGAGTGAACTTATAATAATCTGTGTATGCAAGGCAGGTGCAGGGTATTGCAGACGGCTCATAAACTGCCTATCAGCCCACTTATGTGGGAATTGTATCCAATGCCGAGCTTACTGGGGAGATAAAAAATTTAACAAAATCCATTCCAAATGGTATAAAACGATAAAAAAATTGTAAAGGTTTCTGTGTGCAGCAGCATGCCTTCACCCTCGGGGCCAAGGTCTCGAGGGTCAGCGCAGCTGCTCTCCTGACCTGGCAATGTGCAGGAAGTTGCAGGCCAGTTGACAAAGACGGGTTTTATTTGTCTTGTTCCAAATACAAGTGCCCGTACAAAGGCCACTGTCCTGTGGGGTCCCAGCTCTGAAGCTTGTGTTTATCTGGGGGAGCAGATGTTCAGCCATGACCATTGCTGAGATCAGTCAAACTGCTGATTTCCAACAAGCTGGGATGGCAGCAGCAGAGACATAAAGGTTGGGATAACTGGATGGGAGTTGGTCTCACAAGGAAGTGGCATTAATCTTCTCAGTTATAGCTGAATAAATTCCATTTTTTATCCATTAAACTAGAAGGAAGATCTCTCTTGGACCAGCAGAGAAATATTTAATTAAATGTTTAAATAATTACATATACATCTCATGATGAAAACATTTTATCAGACTGTCTTTTTGAATCTAATGGATTATTTTTTCAGTTAAGCAAACTGTACTTTATTTGGAACATTAATAGCTAGGCTAAATTTTAATCTTCTATCAGGACAGAAAAATAAAATTCCCAAACAAAGATTAATATTTATTTTTAAGGCAATTCATCAGTGATTAATGACCTAATGAATCTATTACATCTGTCCTTTTACTGGAGCATGGATTCAAAAGACTGCATTAGATAAACAGATGGTGCTGTTTGAATACAATTAGGAGCAAATGAAAACAGCTTTTAAGAGGCCCTCCTTTGAAATTACCTTGAAACAAAAACTTTCTAGTTACACTCTTCTCCTGTATAGAAGGTATTAGATGATTATTTTTAAGTCTGCCGGTGCAACATACAGGGCAATGCTGATAGGTGACAGAAAAAGAAATTTGGAGACAGGCAGATTTTTAAGCTAGGCCCATTTTAGTCTATTGTATATTTAATACCATAGTTAAAGCACCCGACTATAGCGAAGCTAATACCGCACCAGGCTTTACACATTTGGCCAAATGGTGTTGCAGAGATTTCAGTATCTGGACTGCGCGGGGAGCGAGATCCTGTCGTACCGTGTCCCTGGGGACAGCGCTGTGACTGTGTTGTGAGATTTTTGTTTCTTTCTGTGTGGAGGTTTGTTTTTCTTTTTTTTCTCCCTTTTCCTTTTTCTCTCTAGCTTCATAAGGCTGCTACAGCCTCAGCTGGAGACAAGTGCCTCCACAGCCTGGGGTGTGGGATGTGGTGGCGGGAGCAGAGTGGAGTCCACTGGTGACGAGGTGCGATGCCTGCTGGCATGCATGTGTACAGGGGATGGTCGTGGGCTCAGGTACTGCGTCTCACTGTGAGGTCTGGGGTCTGCTAAAATGTCAGCGAGGGCAGGTTCTCCTCTGGGTGGTAACACCCAGAAGCACATAGTTATCTGCAGGGTAGATGAGAACTGATCTTCATAGTTTGCACTGTGAGCTAACAGGGACGAGTGTCGCTCAGGGAAGTCAATAAAGTTCTGTTGACTTACATGGGGCAAATATTTGGCTCAATATTTGTATTATTTTTATATTTGTATTATTATTAGAACGGGTGTTAGTTGTTCCAAGGCCTATGCTGGTGTGGGGACACTTTTTTCTAAATTCAGCAACTAATATATATGATTCATCTTCCTGAACTCAAAATGAGATCTTATTTTGTAACATACCAGGAGTTAATGTCCACTGCATGCTAACCTGTCACAAGCCTTTAAATCCTCCTGCATGGATTTCTCTGCAATTACAGCCTCCTGGGAAGCTAAGAAAGGAAGAATCTGACAAATAGGCTGTAATCTGTGACTTAGATGAATGAAGAAGTAGAGCCTTTCTCCTTTATATTTATCCTTTATGAATTTTAATAAGGGCATAATTTACAATAAATAGTGTGCTCTGTAATAAAAATCCTGCCCTGGCTTTCATGGGAAGGTGATGTTTCAGAACAGGTAATTTGTAAATGGCAGTAATGACGAGGTGTGCTGCATCTTAACTTTAGGGTGGAATCAGCACGAATCCTGTTTCCGGGAGGTCCACTGGAAGCTGGTATAACCACAGGCTGGCTGCTGGGAGCGCAGTCACTGGGTGGGGGTGATTGTAAAGGTACAATTCCAAGGGTGCAAAGGTCCTGAAATCAGTTCTGGTGCCAGCTGAATTTGAGACACGTGTAATTTTGCAGATTTGTCATATGTTCGTGGCATCAAGGATGCTCTGTACATAGGTGCCTATACATGGCGTTTTCTGCTGTGTGTGAGGGCTCCGTTCTGGGCTGTACCTCAAAGCCGTGCGGAAAAAGAGAATTTACCTGGTTTTGTACTGCTGACTCGTTCTCTGGTTTCCAGGAGCTGCAGCAGCACTATCTGGACTATTTTCAGACGTGTGTGTACACGTGTTCCCTGGGCACCTGTTTCATGCAGGGTCATGTCAGGGTGGGTGGCTGACGCTGAAGAGGGTGTTTGAGAGTCCTCTGCGGGGCAGTGGCTGTGGGCCATCCCAGCCCCCGGAGCCGTGTGTGTTCCCTGGGCACCTGTGTTTCATGCAGGGTCACGTCAAGGTGGGTGGCTGACGCTGAAGAGGGTGTTTGAGAGTCCTCTGCGGGGCAGTGGCTGTGGGCCATCCCAGCCCCCGGAGCAGGGCTGTTGCTGTCCCGCCCCCGTTCTCTTCTCTTGCCGTGGGGTTTTACAGCATTTTCAAGGCTTTCGGAATGCAGAGACTTGCCAAACAGATTTTTCAGAAGTGTCCTGTTGCCTACCGGCTGTTAATTTCCGAGCAGGCGATGTGTTGGGAAGGAGAGCCTGAGCAGGGTGAGGGACCGTGCGGCTGTTCGGGTGTGCTGGCGTGGGGGTCTGGCTGATGGCAGGTTCCCATCTGGCAGACGCTGGTCTGGCAGTGTGGTCAGGGCAGGCAGAGGAGTCCAGTGGGGAGCTGGTCCCACTCTAGGGTTTGTTGTGGAACCTAATCCAGCAGAATCACAGCCCAAAAGCACCTTCCGGTTTCTTGACCACGAGGACCCAAGGGTTTGCTGCCGGGACTAGGGGACGGTGGGGTCTGGTCAGGCTCATAAACACCGGGACCACCTTCCCCAGGCTGTGTCTGCTGAGCTACGGCGGGAGCAGGGAACCCTGCCAGAAGCAGTTCTCGCAGGCAGCGGAGTCCTGAGCACAGCGGTGCTGAGGAGCGCCGGCGGGGAAGAACCGGCAGAAAGGACTTTGGAAATGTCCTTTAAAACTGGGGGGGAATCTGCTCAGAACAAATCCCTGCAAAACTTTATAACCCTTCTTGGCAGCTGAACAAAAGCTATTACAGTCTAGTGGTTACTGTATATTACAAAGGTTATTTCCAAACACTTGGCTAGCACCTGGGGAGAAAATGTGTGCCTTGCGGTTGACTAGCACCGGAGTGCTTCCTGTCAGAGGATGTACGGCTCTCGTGTAATGAATACAGCAATCATCAGGTGCTGGGAGAAAAGGACAAATATTATTGTTATGATTAAACTGTGAAGGTTAAATGAATCATTTTGGAGGGCTGAGGCGTATTGGTATTAGACCTACCGGGGAACACGGAGGGAGGAAAATGCCTTTGTGAATTCTCTCCCTCTATCTTATTGATAGTGTTTTCTTCCCCAAATAGAAAGTCTGTTTTATGCATTTTAGTACTTTCTTACCCATCAAACTGAAAACGCTGCTGTTACGCATGTGTTCCTCTGAAGACTGATCTTGCCCATTTGTGCCCATTACAGATGATAAGAAATGGTGTAATTTTGGCTGACCTAGGGCAAGGACAACATGCCCAGGGCCACATCTGTGACTTGTTTTCAATGAGAAGGATGTGGTCAGCCCTGTTGCATGTCCTCTTCTGCTGCTCAGGCCTTCACCTCTCACTCTCCAAGTCCGATAAAATGTGAGTATGGTCTCACTGTCATGGGGTTTTGGGTCAGCTGCTTCGCAGGGGGTGTGTGCCCGACTGCCAACGCAATGACCTCCTGCGGGTGCCAGTGCCACCCAGGGATGGAGATAGATGCCTCGGTGGCTGCTCTCAGCTGAGAGCCCTTGGGCTGGCCTGGAGCAGCAGGGTAAGTCCTGAGCAGGCCTCCAGATGTCTACACGGCAGCCCGCAGGAAGGGAAGATTCTGGAAAGTAAAAGGCAAATTGTGCCTTTCAGGAAATGACTGGAAGGAAATAGTAAATAAAATTCAGCTGCTGCTTTGAAGCATTTCCTTGAGTAGTAGAAAATACTGTCAAAAGTAACCATTTTCCTTTCTGTCCGCAGTAAATAGAAAAGGTGGGCAATGAGGAAGAGGTGAATATCAGCCAGGTATTACCAAGAAGGGCCATGAAGCAGAAACAGAGGATTACTCTGCTGAGAGAGCAATTAAAAGGAGCCAGACCTCTCCAATTTTGTCAAAAGCTGAGAAAACAGAAAGACAGTGGCATTTGTGTGCAATTATTTGGCTTCTGCGCTCTTCCTGGCAGTGGCTCAGGTGCTGCAGCCTGCGCTGGTGCTGGCCTGTGCGGTGGTCCCAGCACAGGAGGGAAGGAGGTACCTGCAGGGACCCACGCTCCCGCTTGGATGTGGATGCAGGAACATGTGTGCAAGGAGCAGAGGTGCTCGTGGGGAGACAGTGAGGCCAGAGGAGACTGTGCTGAGCTCCTAGTCCTGACTTAACAGTGCCAATTGGTTATTGCTTCAAAGCTGTCGGCAGCATCACTTTGGAGGCGTGAGGAGCTCTCCCCTGCGAGCACAGTTCTGCACATCCTCCATGCACAGTTCTGAAATCCTTTAAAACTTTCTCAGCACCCTTGAACCTACCCATTTCTACTGACTGATGCTCTGGCTCCCCGGCTCCAGAGACCTGGCTCAGGGATAGTGCTGCTTTCTTGAGCATGCCATCAAAATGTCTCCAGGAAGCTCCGGCTGCCCAGAAAGGCAGAGGACAGACTTCTTTCTTCTGCAAAGGAGTCTGAGAAGGCTAGTCCTGGATAAAGTCCCCACCCGGACAGCAAAATGCCATTCAGCCCACGCATTCTGTATGTACTGTTATTACAGTAATTTTGGCTTCCACTGGAATGAAAATTAGTTTCTCTAACTTGCCAGGGGAGTGCAGAAAAGCTCATTAATGGCTAACAAGGAGAGTTTATTTCAGATGTGCAATAAATAAGGCAGACACTCTGTAGTGGCTTGGTGTTGGGTAGTTTTATTCTTCCATAGCTCCTGTTCATTTGTTCAGAAAAACTGAAAACATAAGAAATCCTTCTCTCCATCAGTGTGAGGACTGTAACATGGTTATGGTTTGGATTTCTAATGTGTTCTTCATCATGATCTGTTGGGTTACTTTGGGCAAAGCATTTTCCTACTCATTCCCTGGCTTCCCCAGCTGCAAAATGGAGATACAGAGACTGTTTAGAGCTTAGGGATGTACAAGTGGAAAGCAATATTAAAGAACAGCATATTGTGAGATATAAGGTTTCACCACGTCATGCAGTAAGGGAAACAGAACTACTAATGTTCTTATGTTTCCACAGATTTTTCTGAGTTCAGGCTTATCTTTAACAGAGAAAGTGGCTATTTTACAAGCATGAGTTGCACTCCAGTGCACAGCTGTGCCTCTGAGTAGTAATTGGATTTGGTACTTACCTTCCTTTTGAGCCTTTAGAGTCATTGTCCCAGACATAGACCATTGGGGGAGGAATTATTTGTAATCAGACTTAATCAGATCTGATTTTCACATGCTTGCATTAAAAATTGTTTCACTGATCATACCTCAAGGTAAATATGACAAAATAAGCTCTTAATTCGCAGTTACACTGCTGTTAGCAGCAGGAAAACTGCCGCTTGTCTCTCACGCCCGAAGGAAAAGCTCTCCGTTTGCCTTCCCATGGCCAGAGCCTGTAGGAGCAGAGCAGGGGAAGAAAAATCCTCTCTGTTCCGAGATCGCTGGCCCCCGTCGG
>NW_010259844.1:23183-30705 GCF_000690775.1 Eurypyga helias
GAGTTGCAAACTGTAATCTTCAAATCAGCTTCTGAAGCGCTGCAGTAAGTCCGTCACCTCTCGCCGGTCTCCCTGCATAACTCCCATCTTCCTTGGCTACAGGTGAGCCGTGTCTGGGAGAGCTTTACAGCCCCATCCCCTCCCACCACGGCCCGACCCGGCCGCCTGTGCTGCTGCCCCGTGATGAGCCGAGCTGCTTCCGCGCCGGGAAGGCGACTGCGTGGCACCAGCCGCGCTTGTGCAGCTGCGGCGTGGCCTTGCACGACGCAAATCCAAAATGATCCTTTGCACTGAGACAGGAAGTGCGGAAGGTGGGGGAATGCAAAACCCAAGGAATTACATTTTGAAAGCTTTTGGCCATCTATGCAACGGATGCAATTTGATTTCAGCGGGGCATGATTCACTAGCCACAGCTGAAGATCCGGTTCTGAATATGTTAGCATTCTTCTTCTTTGCCCAGAAAATGCAGTAAGACTTTTTTTTTTTAAATATGAAATAAAACACTAAAGAGCCCAGTTTTCTTACAGCTTTGCTATGACATTTCATAGAGCAGATAATTGTAGAGGAGATAAAAACACCTGGCATTTTTGAGCAGAGAGAGTGGAGATAATTTCCATATAGGTCAAAAAATACCCATGCTCATTGCTTAGCTTTTAATTGAAGTGCTTAAATAACATCCAGTTGAATCCAGAAACAAAGCTGAAAACATGAAGGACAGAGGTGATTCCAAAAGGTTCAATTAAATCAAAACAGCCTCTGGGGAATTTGGCCCAGCATAAATATCCCTACTGGATTTTTTTTTGTTTTTAATAATGCATTTGAGAAAAATAAAAGCAATTCTGCCAACAATTTTGCAGAGACATTCAGACGTCTGATTTGTTTTCAAAAGAAATTGCCTTGTTGGTTGGGGTTCTACTGACTGTGCTGTCTGGGTCTTCCAAAGGGATCCAGAAAACGTTGGAAAATGTCATAGGATAAGACACTGGAGAAAGTAGACAAATGCTTAATTTCAAGTCCATGCAGGGATTTATATTTCCTGACAGAATGATTAATTGAAGGACGTGGGCACTGGGAGCCCTGGGAGTAGCACAGCGTGAAGTGGAGCAACCAGAGATGGTGGTCAGGGTTCCGTGTGATCCAAACTCCTCTGTGCTGGTCCAGATTGTGCTTTAATCATAAAGCTGATGGGATGCTTGGTAGGGACCCAAATGTTACTTAGGTTGGCAGATCGACAGGGTCATTTATCATCTCCATGAATATGAAAGGTCTGTGATGTGGGCCGTAGCCTTTGAAAAATGCCTTTTTAAAGTCTAAATGCCTAAAAGCACTGGTGGCTATTCCAATAGCTATGGCTATAACTACTCAAATCAGGTAAAATTATTAGAATATTATGTTCCTGTCTTGATTCTGTCATATTCTGTTACAGAATGAGAGGTCTTCCTGGTGATTAGTGTCCTGTTAAACAACTTGAAAAGACTGGAATGGGGCATCAGTAAGTGAGGCCAAACAGATCTGTGAAGGACGTGCTGCTTTACCTGGGCACCATTTCCCTGGCAAAGGGACCAATAAAATGGTGAATGTATTTTTCCAGCTATAAATAAAGCAGACAGAAAGATTTTCTACAGCTATTCAGTAAATGGCTGACCAGGAAAACACCACATGAAATTCAAAGTGTGTATATGCACTGGGAAAGAAGTAACGCTAGCTCTAGGTACCTAAGGATAGCTCTGAATCAGGGTATCGGGTTTGGGTAGCTGGGGGGTACAGGGGTGTCTCCTGCCAGAGGCTGCTAGAAGCTTCCCCTGCGTCTGACAGAGCCAATGCCAGCCGGTGCCGGGACGGACCTGCTGCTGGCCAAAGCTGTGCCCACCAGTCATGGTGGTAGCTCCTCTGGGACAACGTGTTTGAGAAGGGGAAAAAACCCCCTGGGCAAGAGAAATTGTGGCTGGGGGGCTCAGCAGGGAATAAAGCGTCACTCATTTGGGTTATCCATGTCTGCAGCACCCGATATCTGCAACAAGAGGGTAGAGATGACTTGTAGCAAGTGGGGTACAGTCGCTCATTATAACTCTCAGAAAAAATGACAACAAGGAAATAGATTAGAGAACCCAGGAAAAACATTTTTTTTCTGGAACATTATCAAACATTGGGATGCTGTTAAAACAGCTTAAATCAGAAGAAAGAGAAGTCGCAACAGGAAAACAGGGCAGCGTTGTGTGCCTGTAATCAGGTTAGCTCTAACCGGCTAATTGAGTTATAAGTTACAATTCACTTTGGAGAGCTTGAGGCACGCATCAGTGCAGATCAGCATTATTCAGCCAGCACTAGCTGTTTGCAGGCAGTAATCTGATAATAGCAAAGAACTAGTAATGATAGATTTATTGCAGTTTTCACCCTTTGTGCTTTCCAAGCACTTAATTTGCAAAGTTTGTCAGTTAATACCTCCATCCTGCTATCAAAAATTCTCTTTCTCTTCTCAAACTTTATTAACCTGGCAAGAACATCCTAGATAGCATCTTTATCTCTCTGCATAATCACTGCAGAAGCAATCTTTTTCGTAAAAAGAAGCCTATGACCTTTGGAGAGAGAGCCTCTCTTTTATTTCCAGCTGTTAGAGGTGACCAGAGCAGGGCAGTGCCATTGCTGTGTGGCCTCACAGAGGAGTTGCATGTGCTGCCCCAAAAATCACATAGCAATTAGTCCCAGACCTCTTGATCCTGATCCAACCTCTTCCAAAGAATTCTGGTCTTTATATTTAAATCAGTTGTAAATAAAGCTGATCAAAAATCCTATTGAAATTTTGATAGAAGCATCTTTTTAAATCTTTTAAGCAGCTTTGAGGAGGTCAGGAGCCTGTGTACTTGAATTTCATGTCAGGAGATTTCCTTCCTTGCCGTTAGCCACAGCAGCTTCATTTTGCAGACTACAGAGCTGAGCCACTGGCGTTTGCAGGAGACTTCAGTTACGCGTTCTTGGTGATTTGTCTGAGAGTTGGTTGGCAAGAAACTTCTCTTGGATACACATGTTCGGGGGCAGATTCTCTGGCTGGCCTAAATCAGTATTAATTTGCTAAAGCTGAAGATCTGTACCTGTTGGACATTCATGGGGTTTGGAGTTTTTGGGGGTTTGTTTTCAGCATTACTAGCTCTGTGGGGGGCTGAATAGCCTTCCAGAGGAAAAGCAAAGAGCATTCAGCTGTGTCGCTCTCCCTGGCCGTGCCATCCGCTCGTTTACACAGGCAGACTTTGCCCAGTAGTCATCCCGCTGTACTTTGCAGCTTTTGTCTGGCAGGACAATCCTGCTCTCCCCCGCACTTTTTGCTTTGAGCTTTGCCCCCGCTGTTCCCCTGCATTAGCAGCAGTACCAACCCTATTTCATTCAGACCTTCCTAGGTGTTCTTGGGCAGGGTTTAAGGCTCGTGCGTAAGTTATATGCCAATATATGGATGCCACAGTGTCCCTGACCACAGCAAAAATTGCATTCGTGACCTGTTGTGATTTCTATTTCAAGCTGTTGGGAAATTCCCATTTCCTGAAATCAATCTTTTCCTTGTTCTAGGAGGTGCAGAAGGTGACCTACATCCACAGGCTTCTTACCAGTTCTTTGACGAAAGGATCCCTTTGTGTGTGATTTTTTACATTTCGAAGTCCCAGGTGAAAAGAAGCTAACAAGGAAGGAGAGGGGAAAGGAAACTTGTGTCTGCAAACACAGCCTAAGTGATGATAAACTGCCAGAGCAAATGCCGCCCACGGCACACCGAGCCTCTTCGATCCTCTTCCCGGTACCTCCATCATCTCCACGACGCGCACACCTCAGGCACCCGTGAGGAGACCAGTGTAAACCCGGAGACTGCGGCATTTGGAGTCCTCCCGCCCGAGGAGGCTGCCGGATTTCAATATGTTCTCCCATATGTTTTAGCACTTTTGCATTTATTCCATCTGTTTCTGGGAAATGTGAAGGAATTTAATGATCTTTTCTAGGGTTATTAAACCAACAGCTGTTGTCATTAATAGAGGACATTCTTTACGGCAGCGTGCAAATTCCTGTGATAAATCCTGCCCTGCCACGCTGTATTTCTTTTTAATGAATAGAGCATTTGTACTCAAACTGAGGTTATGAATACAGTGAGCTCTTAAACTATTATTTTATGATAGAGCTTTGGCATAAAAATAGGGTGTGTTTTTTTCCCCTCTTGTTCCTGATTGCTTTTACTATGAAATACATTTTCTGCTGGGTGAGACAGAGATCTTTTTTTTTCCATTTTCCTTCTTCTCCCTTCTCTCCCTTTTGTCCTCCCTCCCAAAAAGCAAACTGAAAAACTCTGGAAAAAATTGCTCAAAAGAATGGAATGCATCACAACTGAATAGCCTTTGTTTGGTGGAGTTTATCTGCAGAAGAAAATAATATTTAATTATTTTAAAGGTTTCTTTGGCATGTAAAATTGATGGTGGCTTTTATTGTACTTGGAGCATATTTTTGCCTTCAGTGACTTATTGTCCTGCATCGTAATGAAGACTGTAAATATCTGCTTGGATACACTTTATGTCTAATTACACGCTATTCTGTTTTGCAATACTTTCATTTAATACTATATAGTAATGAGCTTTTGTTCTGCATCACTCTGATTTTCTTACTATTTCTTTTTAAATAGTGATGTCACCAAACACAGTTGCAGTTCTGAGCTCAGTGAAATACGTAATGAAGGTAATGATATTGTATGTACTTGCATATTGGCCCCATATCTAATAATTTCAATAACTTTTCTTGAATATTCAGTATTCTCTTGAAGACTTTAAGAGCTGCCTCATGCCTGCAGGTGGGAAGAACAGAGTATTCCAGGGCAGCAGAGTCTTCTTTGGAGTCTTACTTTGTCGCGTATGGCTGTCGTTCCAGGCTTGTGAAATGCAGCAAGCTTTGGTGTCCTTAAGTCAGATTCAAATCCAGATGTGATTTGAATTACATCCCGTTTAGTCTGCAGTCACAGAGTCCAGAGGCTCATCTGGCGGCAGTATAGGAATCAGAATAAACAGGCTTTGAGACATTCATCTGGCTGGGCTGCAATTCTAAGTGGTTAAATAGTGGACCTGGTAAATGTACCTGTTGGTTGTCAAGTGCTGTGTGTAACCAACTTAATTTCATTCTGGAGAAGGATAAGTGGAGTCCTGATTTCTGCAGTTGGAGACTCCAGCAGGGACTGCTCCACTCCCCTTCCCCACCTCTCCAGGAAGCCTGTTTCAGGATTTGAACACCCTCTTGGTGAAGAAACGCTTCCTCACGTCTATTCTAAACCTCCCCTGACACAGCTTTGAGCCGTTCCACACGTCCTGTCCCTGGATCTCACTGGGAAGAGGCCAGCACCTCCCTCCTCAGGGAGCTGCAGGGAGCAGGGAGGTTGCCCCTCAAGCCCAGACTCCTCAGCCTCCCTGCAGAGGACGTGCCTTCCAGCCCGGCCCCAGCTTGGCTGTCCTCCTCCGGACGTGCTCCAGGACCCTCGCGTCCTGCGTGCGTGGCAGGGGCTGGCACTGCCCACAGCGCCAAGGGCAGGCTGCACCAACGCTGGGTACAGCGGGATAACGCCACGTTCCTCGCTGGCTGGTGTTTTAGTGTGGGAGGTGTTTGAATGAAAGCAATTAACAGCAGAAAAACACTGTCTTCTAACATCACTTTCAAAGCATTTGAAGTATTTCAACTGGTGTTAAATTTGTATATAAACAGCCAGGAGACTTCTGATGAATTTCACTTAGGAGTAATCACTGCATTTGTGTCATTAATAAAGGAAAACAAGAAGAAAATGCTTTTCTGTTGTCTTCTGTGGCTTATTCATCCTGCACTTTAAAAAACAAAGCACACAACAAAGTAGTTTTTCATCTTGACTGAAATGCATTTTAAAATTAATTGTTTTACTGGCTTGAAAGCTTCATAAATTGGATTAGAATCCCATATATATACCGGCCACAGGTAATGGGTGATCTGGCCTGTTTGTTATCTTTCTAATGATTTTCTCACCTAGCATTTTAATTAAAATATTCCCTGCACTGACATCATAAGCAGAGATGGACAGGAGCTGAAATATTCTCTCTGACATAGTGAGATTTGGCCTGAAATTACCAATTTAAGGGGGATTTACCAAACCTGCACAAAATGCAGACATTGGAACCTGAATTAATTAGCATGGAAATGACTGAGCACAGTTAAGTGCATATGTCTTCTTAGTATTCAGCATTGCTACCCTGAGAGGAAAGAATGAGTGGAAAAGGTGGGGTAAAGTGACCAAGAACAGGAAAAAGCAGATGAGAAAAAGCAGATGTTTCTTCATCTGTGACAGTCTTTTCAATAAACTCGCAGACCAACCCGAGGAAGCCATGCTAATGAGTCATAATAATAGTTTCATTGTAGGATGTCTCTGTCCAAGGACTTTGGGCTGCATTAGAGGTAATTAATACCTGAATATGCATCTGTCTGGGGGCTTCGTGCTGTCACTTAGCTCTGCAGTATGTGCCTTCTTTGGGAAGGGGAAAGCAATACCTGGAATTTAGGCATCTTCACAGAGCCTTTGATGTATAGTCTTTTTTCCTTTTTGAGCCCAAACTCTGTGTTAGAAGTAGCAATCCTTTTCCCAAAGAACAGGCTCTCAGATATGATGATGCTGAGCGTCCTGTGACTTCATGGGTGCATGGATGGCGGGACAGAGGCGCGGTGACACTGACGGTTGTTTTAAAGGCTTGAGGGGCGCGCAGGGCGGGCACCTTCTCAACGGAGGGACGTTCCACCGGCTGAGCGGGACCCTGGAAGCGCACCTAACCCAGCAACCGTGCACCATCCTGCGGCCACCTGCGCAGCTCAAGGCGCTTATCCGACCTGAGCCTCAGCGCAGAGGGGTGAGCTCTCCTCGGACGGCAAAGGCTGCAGTTCCAGCCGGGGGTCTGCACTGCCTGCCCCAGGGTGGCCAGTGCCTCCGCCTGGACAGAGCTGCTGAAGGGAGAAACAGGGGTGCAGGCTGCAGGGAGGGCCCTGGCCTTTCTCCTGGGGTAGGGGCAAGGGCAGGCCTGCCTGCAGCAGCTGTGCCCAGGGAAGACCTCCTGCAGTGGGTGCTGGGCTGCAGGAGGTGGTGAGAAGGCTGGGGGACATCAGGGCAGCTGAGGAGTTAGGTGGCTGGTGCCAAGCTCCGTCTGCAGCGGACCCACAGCCCATGGCCAGAGAGCCACAAACTCCCCACCGGCACACGCAGCGGGGAGGGGACCAACAGTGCAGGAGAATGGGTGGTTGCAATGGCCAGGAGCGGCAGGAGGAAGGGGTTTCCCCTGAAGCCTGAGGTACCCTTGCAAAACTGCATCATCGCGCTGCAGACTGAAGAGCAAAGACCCATCGGGAGGGATGCTGGGGATGAGTAAGGCAGCCCGATCTGCTCCCTGTACAACAGCCAGCACAACTGAGAATAGGCTCAACAGGAGCCGGCCGTGTGCGCTGGCAGCCCAGAAGGCCAACCGTATCCTGGGCTGGATCCAGAGCAGTGTGGCCAGCA
>NW_010259844.1:31120-34241 GCF_000690775.1 Eurypyga helias
GCCCCATCCCTGGAAGTGTCCAAGGCCAGGCTGGATGAGGCTTGGAGCAACCTGGGCTATGGAAGGTGTTCCTGCCCATGGCAGGGGGTGGGACTGAGTGGTCTTTAAGGTCCCTTCAACACAAACTCTTCTGTGATTCAGTGAAATTCACCTCTGCAGAGAAAGATCCTGTTTTGAGATATAAAGTGGAACTGAAATAGTAGAGCCTGTGTGAAATTTCAACCCTGGTGCGCATAGATACTTTGAAGAGAAATATTTGCTACATTTTTGACAAACTGGACTCACAGTTTTGTTCTTTTCAAAGGAGAGAGAAAGCAAAAGGAAAAATGCAAGTTGTCTTTAAAGAGCAGCAGGAACTCTGGATCATTTATTCCTTGCAGCATTTCCCCTTAAACAGAACTTTTCTGTGGATGCTTCAGGCTGAATTTTTAAAATTGATTCTGGGCTTTATTTTCTACTTCCTAGGGAACTCATTTGGAGGCAAGTTTTCTAGCCAAAGCAGGACCATCAGAAAGAGAGGAGGGTTAGAAAGACACTTCTTCCCCAGGAACCAGGGACCCTTCTGACCCGCTGCTGGTGCCTGCGCCTTCCACCTCGCTCTTGCAGGGGAAGACGGCTGCTGCCGGAGGGAACCGAACACCTCTGGGTACCAGCTGCTTCCCCTGGGCTCAGAGCGTGCCTTGGCGCCGCAGGCAACGTGATAGTCATTTCCATACTTTTGTCTTCTCCTGCTTAACCTGCCGTGAGATCTCCGCAGCGCTGATCTTGGCACGCGTGCTCAAGGGGTGATAAGACAAAGCCCACTCTTCGTGGGGTCCCCCATGTGCTTATGGGACACAGACACGAATAGCAGTGTTGATGTTTGAGGGGTGATATTTATTCCCAGCTGAGCAGCAGTTAGAAAAGAAATATCTTTTGCATCATGGAATTAAACAAATATCTTTGTTAAGGGGAAAATGCAAGTCATTAAAACTGTCAGTCCCAGTGTGGGAAGAAAAAAGAATGCGTCCACCGGTTGATCTGCTTAGAGAAAAGGGATCAATGAAGTGTCAGAGTAATTTTGCTCTCTGATTAAAACCCTGAAGTACAGACTGTTCTTGAGAAGAGGGTTTGGAGTCTCATCGCTTTGAACTGAGCTCTTTTACCCCTTTTATACTACTGACGTGAGCGCAGCTCACACGAGTGATAATCTGAAGGTGGGTGTTTAGAAAAGGAAAAATAATCAATGCTGCATTTTATCCCCTCTGGCTTGGGGGTATTTGATGGAGTGGATGATGATGGTTAGTGTGGCTTTTGGCGAGAAGATGCCTGGGGCTGAGCGTGCGGGGGGAAGGGTCCGTGTGAGCACCCCGCGTCGGGCAGTTGCAAGCTGGGGCTCAGCCTACCCACAGCCAACAGCCTCCCCAGCAGTGCCACCAGTTAGAAAACAGCACACAGGTCCCTCTCGGAGAGCACTAATTACAAACCCCATCCAAACCAGCCTGTGGTTTCAGGGGTGTATCTGACCCAGGGAGGATACTCCAACTCGGAGCAGTGCCTTTTGCAAGCCAATGCCATTCCAGGGATGACCCTCCCTCTCCACCTCCTGGTGTGGTGCAGATGTTCCCTGGGCCAATAATCCCCCTTCCTTAATTATATGCAAAGTTAGAAACAATATTATAAGTATTGGTTGGAGAAAACTTTGAAAAAATGTGTACGCAGTTGCTAATTCAGTAGAACCCTGAGAGAAATAATACATTACATTTGCAGGCACATTTCTAATTGCTTTTTCCTCTCACTGCCCCAAGCCTCGGGTCCTTTGTCTGTATGTTAGTACAACTACTTCTGTTAGGAAAAACAAAGCCAAAACCCAGAGAACTGAGGCATGTTTCAATGTATTTTTCCCTATGTAAATATAGTTGCAAATGATTTCCTAAAAGCTTCAAGGCTATAGAAGGTGGGGGAGGGCTCAAAGCTGTATCTTCAATTACCTGCATTTAGGTCATGTGAACCTAATGAACTGCAGGGAGCATCAAGCTGGGCAGTGCCCTCGTTAGCAGGTTCTGCCCGAGCGGCTGTATTCCCACGCACACGGTGACCCGGTCGCGGGGCTGGGGTCTGTGCTGGCTAGCACTGTACACGGGCTCCCTGTGCTTGAGTGCTGGCTCCTGCCTGGGCAGTAGGGAAGAGGAAAGAACTATTGTTCCAGGTTATAACCTGCTGGTCTGTTCCTGCAAGCCTGGAAAGAGCTTCTGAGGGGTGAGAGAGCTTAGGTAGAAGCCTTCCTGGCGTGGTAAAGCTTAGCAGGCAAAGGCATTGCCGGAAGCGAGAGGCAGGTAATGCAGAATATTGCCCTCCCTACCCTCCAAAGGCATCTTTGGAGCAAGGCACCATTGGACAGGGCTCTGAGGAACACCTGAACCCCAAGTTTGGGAGGTTGGTCATGAATAAGATCTAAATTCAGACGGCTTCCACAAAGAAACAGAAGCCAGAACCAGATTTGCCAGTGGCAGGATTAGACGAAAACATGCCTCTGCTCATTTAATGGGAGTTCCCAGTTAACCCTGAGTTCTGGTCTTTATCTGCCAGACCGAGGGAAATTAATTGCCCCAGGCAGCCTGACCTGCAACCCCTGCCTGTAGCCAAGAGCCCCACTTACAGCCAGGCCAGTCCCCAGCCCTGGCCGAAGCTGTGCCACAGGCACGGCCGTGTCCCCTCTGCTCGTCCAGACTCAGCTGACCTGGTCCCCGACCCCTTGCCTGGTGTGGTCAGGAGATGCCTGGGCTGTCCCGTGCCTGTCACCGTCCCGCCTTGCTCAGGCGCTGGGGACTGTGTCCTGGTGGGGCAGTCACTGCCCAGCCTGTGCCGTGGGACCCTCGGCTCCTGGCTTCTCCTCCCTCTCGGGGCAGCCGTGCTCCTGCTCTTCCCCAACAAGCTCACAAACCTCCTTAAAACTAGGCCTAATCTGCAGCATTGTCACAATGGTGTGGAGAAGTTGCGTAAGAGTCATTGCATTTCAGAAATGAAGAATTTTGAAAGGGGAGACTGCATTTGAAATATAGCTGGGCTGGGTAATGTTTTAAGTGTAATGCCTCCAGCATTTTTCAGTTTCAAGGTGACAGTAATTGAAAGATGCATTCCT
>NW_010259845.1:0-370 GCF_000690775.1 Eurypyga helias
GATGTCATCAGCAAACTTGCTGAGGAAAATATCCTGGAATACTCACCAGTTTTCTTGGGCCTTTTTCCCTTCAGGGCTTCATCCAATGGGACTCTGCCAATCAGTTCCCTGAAGAGGCTAGTCTCTTCTACTGAAATCCAGGGTAGCAAGCTTGCTGCACACCCTCCTTTGGGAACTCAAACTCCACCATTTCATGGTCACTGCAGCTAAGGCTGCCCTTGAGCTTCACATTCCCCATCTGGCCCCTCCCTGTTGGCGAGAACAAGGTCCAGCATGGCACCCTTCCTCGTCGGCTCCTCTATCACTTGGAGAAGGAAGTTGTCATGAATGCATTCCAGGAACCTTCTGGCTTGCTTTTGCCCTGCCGCAT
>NW_010259845.1:650-1139 GCF_000690775.1 Eurypyga helias
GTAAAAAACCTCCTCTCCCTTTCCTCCCTCCCCCCCCAGCCATAGTAGCCATCCCATCACATCTCCACAATACCCATGAGGTCATAGTCTCTCACTCATGCATACGCCTGTAGCTCCTCTTGTTTATTTCCCATACTCCGTGCATTTGCATGGAGGCATTTAAGATGGACCCCCGATGAAGTTGGCCTGTGGACTGGAGCAGCTGGAATCCTCTGGTTTTGCTTGCCAGTTGCTCTCCTGGTAACCTGCCATTCTTCTCCAGGCTCTGGGGCTCTGTTGGTGTCACTACTGGTTTTGCCACCTTCTCTCTTCAAACCTTCTTTAAAGCCCTCCCAATGGGCCTTGCCAATTCATGGACAAGAATTATTTTTCCCCTTTGAAACAGCTGCATGCCATCTGTCGTCAGCAGATCCAGTGCCATATAGACCTTCCTGGGATCAAAACCCCTAAAATTCTACCTTTGGCACCAGCCTCTGGGCCACATGTTGA
>NW_010259846.1:0-1246 GCF_000690775.1 Eurypyga helias
TGAAGAAGAGGAGGCTGAGGGAAGATCACATGGCTCCCTACAGCTCTGGAAGATGGTTGTATGGAGGCAAGTGCTGGTCTGTTCTCCAGGGAACTGGTGACAGGACAAGAGGAAACGGCCTCAAGTTGTGTCAGGGGAGGTTCAGATTAGGTATTAGGAAAAGCTTCTTTACTGAAAGAGTGGTCAGATATTGAAACTGGCTGCCCAGACAGGTGGTGGAGTCACCATCCCTGGAGGTCTTCAAGGAACTTGTAGACATGGCGCTTGAGGGCGTGGTCTAGTGAATACAACAGTGTTGGGCTGATGGTTGGCCTAGATGATCTTATAGGTCTTTTCCAGCCTTAGTAATTCTGTGATTCTGTGAAAGCTGAGCATGTCAGACCTACCTACACTTCCTGTTCATACATTCAGCAGTGGCCCTGCAGTATTGTGGGGTTTTTTTTAACTGTTCCTGGTGTGGTAAAAACTCATTACGGTTCCCTTGAACTGCCTTTCAAGTTTAGACTGAGTTTGGATCTCAATCATTGCTGTGCTTGGAAGATGCTGTCCTTGAAGACCAGATGGACTGAGCTCTACCACCAGGCTTTGGCAAGAGATTCCATCAGTGTCCCCGCCCTGACCCCAACAGTAACTGTTCCAACTCATCCTGTCTGTGTCCCTTGCTGAGATCATTGGTTCACACTTGGGTTAAAGCACCCCAGGTGTGGCACCAGGCAAGCTCCTTATTGCTATAAGGAATCTTGCCATAAGGAATCTTGCCATAAGGAATCTTGCCATAAGGAATCTTGCCATAAGGAATCTTGCCATAAGGAATCTTGCCATAAGGAATCTTGCCATAAGGAATCTTGCCATAAGGAATCTTGCCATAAGGAATCTTGCCATAAGGTAACACATGTCCAAGACCTTGTGTGTGCAAAGGCTTGGATTTAAAGAAGAGACACGGCATGGACAAAGGAATTATGAATGTTCTAAAAATCCAGCATGAAATTCCTGAATTCCCTGAACTAGAAACATACCCAAGCTTAGAAGAATAGGACCCTTTCACTTTCCTGTTGTCCTAGCTAAGGATGGAAGAAGAAAATGTTATTTTCATGCCCAGCAGTTTGTCTAACAGAAGACGCTTCGCTTCTAGAAGGAAGGGTCTCACCCAGTTGAGGGAGGGAACATCAAGGGTTATTTCTGCCTTTGGCTGATCATCTGCTGCTGGGCTGGGCTGGGCTTCTGGGACACAGGGAGCTCATGGCAA
>NW_010259847.1:0-3524 GCF_000690775.1 Eurypyga helias
GGCTGCCAAGGTGCGTGCCTTCTGTATAGTGGGTTTCCCTCGAACCGAACACCGCTGTGTGCAGAAACGTGGTGATGGAGAGGTAGGGAAGTGCCACAGGTCTTTATTCTTTTATATACCAAGCACTGCTAAATACACCTTTCTTATTCTGAAACAATGTGCCTCTTATTCTGAAACAATGTGCCACCATTTGTACTCGTCATATGCACGCCGTTTTTAAGCCAGTGTGGGTTTTTTTTATGCCAAGTCTGTATCTAAGGTAGGTTTTTCCTCACTGTAGAAGGTGAAGATCTGTACCTAAATAGAAAAATACTAAACCTGACATTTTTCATTTGCTTCACGCCTTCCAGAAGGGAAAAATATGTTTCACAAGGAGATACTTTTTTCTGTAAAAAACCTTGCTGTTTAGCGTGGGTTGAATATACCCTGCTATCTTACCGTAAAATTAGAAAACCTGATGAGGTTGTCAAAGAATTCTGTGGGCTTTTTAGGTTGATTGGTGTTTTTTTTTGCTTGCATATTTGAGTGCATGGCTTAAATCTGCCAAGTTTAAGTTAGACCTGGGCAATTTTAAGGGTTTCATGGAATATAAGGAAGGGCATTTAATTCAAACAACTTCAGTCATTGTGTTACAGGTTAAGTTTTAACTGGGAAGAACTATGAGATCAAACAAAAAGAGCGAAGATAAAATGTTAGGTTTTGAGTATGTACAGCGAAAAATGCCAACTTCTGTAAGATGCATAGGAAGAATAATAAAGATTTATCTGCATCATGTGTACTTTGGGGATGGAAGAACCCTGGCAGATGGTATTGAAAGAGCACTATGGAAGTGGGCAGCACATTGTAATATTGGATGGTTTCACTTGATTGAAGATGATAATGTCCTTAGATGCTCTACATGCCCAGTTAAAGTTCAGGTCTTGTCGCAGTGTGGGGAAGAACTTAATTAAAGTGCTTTCTATCTGGCACCAAATTAGTAGTAAGATACCAATAGGAAAGACTTCAGGAAAAAAGTAATAGAAATCAGGATTCTGGAAAGCTTTTCACATGACTTGAAAATGTAAGAGACCCATGTTAAACTTTCTGTGCCTAAGCTAGCATATAGTGGCCTGTGAGTGCCAGAATTTACTAATCCAACAGAGAAGGACACTGTTTGAGTGGTGCAGGCTGGAGGTTTGACTGTCTAAAGCTAGAAATGGGAGGAAATGGAGAAGGATGGTTTAATAGGTTATTAGGAGTGCATATCACATAATGAGATGGGTTTGCTTGCAGGCCCAGCTCTTCATAGGAGAGCTTCATCTCCTGAAAATTCTTTCACAGGTCTTAAAAACAACACTTTTTTGCCAGTCCATAAAATGCCTTATCTAATATTCCTTTCCAGCTTCTTCGATTTTGGCTAGTTTGTTGAGAAATTTGTCTTCCGACTGAGCTATGTAGATATTAAATAATGTTAAATAGATATTGTTAATGTTAAATAAATGAATAATGAATCTGAAATTTCTAGGGTATTCAAGGAGCGCTCTGAAAGCTCAGCTTTTCACAGATCTGTTTCACCACAGAATCATTTAGGTTGGCAAAGACTGTTAAGACCATCAAGCCCAACAGTTCACCCTGTGAAGTCGTGCTTCTCTCTTCCATCACCAGCTAGTGCATTTGTAGGGCTGCTGCTGTACCATTCATCCTTCTGACTTGATTGCTCAAGCCTGAGGAAATTTCCTGAGGCCATTTCTGGAAGGGATTTTGGGTGCTGCTCTGTTGAAGTGGAAGAGGAGCAGGTTGCATGTGTACATCAGGTTTTGAGCTGATGCCAGTTCAGCTCCCCAAAGGAACGTGGGTTCACACCGTGAGGTTGTGCTTCAGGATCAGGGACTCTCTGCTTGTTTTGTGGCTCCCTTGGAGCTCTAGCCTGGATAAAAGTGATGTGATGTCTGGGTTGTAACTGCATCTATTGCAAGTGCAGAGGTCAGAGAAAAAGTCTGGGTAAAAATACTGCTGTGCATTAAAGGCTACCAACAGAAATTACAACATAAGTTACAGCGGTGGTCTCTGAATTTAAAAAGACAAAAACATGTTCTCCAGCCCTTCAGCACTGAGTATTACAGCTTTACGCCCTGAGCAACTCATCGGGGCCACTCATAAAGTAAATAATTTAGATGAAAAATTTCATAAATTATAGAGCTATGAAAACAGTATCTCAGGTTGAGGATTAACTTGCCTGAGGAACAGATAAGGATAAATCAGAATGAAACCACTATTGCTCTTGACATTTAGTATTAGAGTTACTTTGCAAAGCTATTTATATCAGCTTTAAAACTGTTTCAGCAAGAAATGAGATGTGAGAGGTGAACCAGAAGGGAACAGTGGTACCTAAGCTCATCCCTCTCACTATAGGAAATAGGAAAAATTAATTTGTCTAAGACCAGACTATTTTAAATACTGAGGTGTTTAACTCTTCAGAGATTTTTTTAAACATTGCTAAGGAGATCAGCAAAATTAAAAATACACAGCATAGTAAAAGGGAATATATGTTGGTATCCATGGAAATCCCGTGTGGATTTCTCTTGCATTAGGGTGGATCAAGAGTAATTCAGCTACTGGTTTTCACTGGTGTAAGGGGGACTAGATTGGGCTTCTCCATATTGTGGGCACTGAAAATGTTTTCTGGTTGGTTTGGGGAAGTTCAAGGGTCTTCTGCTTGACAAAGTGTGTGTCTGTAGGGGTTAGGCTGGTAAACATGAGCAGTGGGTGCTCTAACACTGGTACTTAATGGTGAGTAGCTTTTAGCTTAGGTCCCACTACTTTTTTTTTTTTTCTAAAAAACCCACACTAACCTCAGTAACTCTTAAAGAGTAAAATATCTTTCTTAGATGGCTTCAATTCGCCTGCTGCTTATTTCTGCATGCAGCTTTAAAAATTGAGTATTCTCATTATAGGATACCAGTTACGATGTTGCAATAGCTCATTTTGGTGTAATACAAGGGAATGCATAAAAAGCTTCTGCTGAGTTTTGATAGCTTTTTCTTTTAATGGTACCCATTAAGTGGATGTAATAATCTATCCGGTTTTCCAGTTTTTTATCTTGCTGTACTAGTACATTGGATAATAAATGAAAAAAAAAAAGTGCACTAACAAGTGTGCTGTGAAAATGCAGGTATGCATATAAATGTCAACAGTCATTTTTGTTGGGCTATTGCATTTCCTAGATTCTAAGGATTTTCAGTGTTGGAAAATGAAATGAAACTTTATGACGATGTGTACTTGTGCATTAAAAATACTTGCCTGTTACTGAAACAAGAACATCCCAACCATATTCACTAAAAATTTTACACTGCAGTATTTTACTAACCTTTGTGTTTGTGGTTTTTTTTTTAAAGGTAACAATTCTAAAATAGCAAATACCATTAAGTTGCATTTAACAAAAAAAAATAAAATTGAGAGTATCAAATGAGATAATATAAATTCTGTGTTCATTCCAAACAGCAATTCTCAGGATGAACCTCTGGCTTCATTAAAGTCAATGAAAT
>NW_010259847.1:3581-5708 GCF_000690775.1 Eurypyga helias
GGGATCTTAAAAAGTTTTCTTCTTGATGAGTGGCTGGCTGGAGCTAAAGTTATTCAGCTGTACTTTTCTGTGCATATGCTCTTCAGTTCAGCCAGGAAGTCTTAAGGTGAAGATAATGTCTGGTGGGGAGGAGGGTATGTGAAAAGGAAATAATATTTCTCTTTGAAATAATACATCACAAGTTGTGTTATCCCAGAGGTCCCCTTTTATTGAGAAACTGCAGACATGTGCCCATTTCAGTGCTAAGGGAAGCTGACCGTGCATGTGGACGTTCCTGTTAAGGATATTTAGGCCTTAAAAGTGATGGAAACCCCTGAAGTCTAACTCTTTATTTCAAGTATTGCATTACTGCATTGTGCGGGTAGGAGTTTGGGCAGCCTTTTGCATCAAGTGCAGCATTCAGGCATGGTTTTAGGGACATTTTTAGCTTTGTCCTTTTGGCATCAAAGATTTTTATGTAGCAGTTGAATAGGAGGAAGGAATTAATTTGATTTAGCGATGTCAAACTGCAAATGAAGTTCCTCCTAGCACATCCTTCGAAGAACACTCAATGGCTCTGGATTTAGCCTGCCATCCGCTTTATTTTTGCAGGGATATTTTTGAACTTCCTCTGCTGATAAATATTTAGAGTCTGTTTATATTTAATCTGATTTCTGTTAGATAGTGCTTACAGATTTTTTTCCATAAATACTTATTACTGGAGAAATTGGTGTTGCAAGCCTTGAAACTGCAGTGCTAGCAATTTTGTAATTTTAACTGTAGCTGACTGACAGTGTATTTATTAATTATCCAAGAAAGGCTTATAGCTTTCTGAAAGGGGACTTTATTTCTGGGCTGTAGGAGTTAGAAGGGGAGCTGTAATTGCTTTATATCTGGAGCGCAGGTTTAGGTGCAGAAAGCTTGGATGGATTAGATGTGACCATTGCTGAGGATCAATAAGGTATGAAAAGTGGAAAGGCTGTTTCAGATTTATAAAAGTTTAGTTGCCAGGATGCTGCTAAGCTCAGAATGAAAATTGCAGCTGTTTCTTCTTTTTGCTTAATTAAAATGTAATGAAAAACAGTTCAGAGAAACCTGAGTTGATATTAATTACTTTGAGCACATGAAGGATTTCCTTTGCAAAGTTCTGTGCAGCCTTTTCTTACGGCCTGGCCCTGTATGATTCTCACTGCTCTTGCCCAGTTAAATCGTAGTGCTGTTTCACTATGCCTTGCTCATTTCTTTTTGGAGTCATGTTTTTCCTGATGTGAATATGGCAATCCCACTTTAATTAGGTAACAGCAGTTGTCACCGTGCATAGGGATCATGATGCCCATGGGTCTCAGAAGTATCGTTGTCAAAATAAATAAATAAAACATCTAAGAAGCTTTACAAAGGAGCAGTAAACTTGAATTGGTTAGCAGCATTAAAATGAGTTACCTCATTATATTATAGCAATTAGCCACCAGATGCCACTTAATTTGTGCACCACTGTGCTGGGGAGAAATTATAGCCTTGTGTGCTGGTTTTGGTTGTGATAGAGTTAATGTTCCTCAAAGTAGCTGGTATGAGGCTATGTTTTGGACTTATGCTGAGAGGAATATTGGCAATATACTAATGTTTTAGGTTGTTGTTGCCAAGCAATGTTTACATTAAGCCAAGGAGTTTGTCAGTTTGTGATACTGCCCTTGTGTTCCCAGCCTCTTCTCTACAAGAAGCTGGGAGGGAACAGAGCCAAGACAGCTGACCCAAACTAACCAAAGAGGTATTTTGTGCCATGAAATGTCATGGTCAATATGTAAGTTAGGGGGAGTAGGATGAGGGTTGGGGTCTGTCAGGCTCTGTCTGTCCCTTAGGCTCTGGCTGTCACTGCTCGGGGACTGACAGGGTGTTGCTTGGCAGGTTGTGAGCAGTTGTATAACCTTTTTTTTTCCCATTATCTGTATTACATATTATTGTTTTTATTGTTTTAATTATATTATTAGTATTGTTATTATTATTAATATTGTTAGTATTATTAGTATCATTGTTTTGTTTCATGTATTTTCAGTTGTTATCTTGGCCTGTGACTTCTCTTACCTTTTCCTCTGATTCTCCTCCCCATCCAACTGAGGGAGGGGGGAAGTGAGTGAGTAGCTGGGGGGGGCT
>NW_010259847.1:6064-14272 GCF_000690775.1 Eurypyga helias
TATTATTAGTATTGTTATTATTATTAATATTGTTAGTATTATTAGTATCATTGTTTTGTTTCATGTATTTTCAATTGTTATCTTGGCCTGTGACTTCTCTTACCTTTTCCTCTGATTCTCCTCCCCATCCAACTGAGGGAGGGGGGAAGTGAGTGAGTAGCTGGGTGGTGCTTTTGAACTTGGTATGTAAAAGATAAAAAAAAAAAATAGCAACTTGCCGTAAGTGGCTTTGTTTCTGTTTGTATTCATAATTGGCAACTGTCTTCCTTGATAAATATTTTCATCTTAAAATAGATTGTATAGACTCGTTTCTCACAGATAAGATAGACTTGCATTTTTTATGAGCCTTAAATGTCAGCAGTGACATTTTGAAATTCAGTCTTTAGGAAAATAATTAATAGGCTTGCTAAATTTTCAAAAGGATGAAAGTACATTTTATGGGAAGGACAGTTTTATTATTATGAACTGTACTATCACTAAAGACACTTTAACTGGTGGCTTATATATAAATTCATCTTGAGTAGAGTTAAAACCGGTGAGATGTGTCTTGAAGTCATGCAGGACTGACAGCAAGGTGGAAGTATGTGTAGACAGGGGAAGGACCGCTTCTAAAATCAGAGAACAGCATCCACTTACAGAATGATGCAGTTGATCCTCAGGGTTTAAAGGCTTCAAATAAAAGTGTAAATAAAGATAGATGGGGATATATCTCTGAAATGGAAAAGGAACCCTTGGTACCCAATGCAAAGCGGCTTTTCCCGACCTCAATGAGCATGAACAGTATCAGTGAGCAGGGCAAGACGACTAATTGCTCACCAGTGAGAGCGAGCAAAGGGCTTGTGATCTGGGGCATGGTGTTCAGCAGTGTTGTTTTCTCACCATTACGAGGGATGCTAAATTGACAGGTGCAGACCCTCTGCCTGCTCCATGGTCACACAAGCCTTGTGCTCATTTATTTCTTGGTCTGTACCCAAAGGCAGCACCATTAGTAAGGGGAAATTTAATTTTCTGGACTTGAAGCAGAAAGACTGAGTGATTTCCTGAAGGGTAATGATTAGTGTTTTTTTTTTCCCAGTGGTAGTACTGTAGTATGTTTTTATGATTTAAATGTGTCTTCTACCTCGGATTTCGGTTTGAGATGGAGTCACAGTCGCTTTGTAGATCTCATGAAGGTTGGAGGACATAAATCCATCTCTCTGAGTGAATGGTTTTGGGGTTGCTCTCCAAATTCTTTTCCTTTTTGGGTCCTCAGGAGCGGCTGTTTTGAAAGAATACCAACTTTCATTTTTCATCTGTGGTGAGAAATGCACTCTAGTGTGGACTCTATTCCCCAGCTGCAGACAAGAGTATATGACACAGACCTCCCTGTCCCTTCTCCCCCCTCCCCCCCTTTTCTCCTATGCTTGAGCAAAAGTGGGGGTGAGCAAAGCACTCCTAAACTAATAGAAATGGAGTGAACTGGTGTTTTAGCAGCGACTATGAAACTAATTATATTAATGAAGGCTCCAGTGTCTTAACTGAGTTGTTTATGAGACCAAGGGTTTCACTTCCTGACTGCAGGTCTTGCACCATTGCTCCCGAAAGTGCCACCTGCCAGCTTTGTCCCTGAAGAGTGCTTGTGCAGCCCGGTCCTGTCACAGCTCTGGGATGGGGAGTGTGATGGCAGCATGGGAGAGCTGGAAAAATTACCTTCTCTGTCTTTTAAACTTATGGAAAGACTGAAATTTGCTCCATTACTGGGGAAATCCAGATTGAGTGCTCTCTATCTTAGATGGTTTATTTCAAACTGGGTTGATGGTGACTTTCTATCTTGTACAACAGGTACCTGAATTTTGTTCAAAGTCTGTCAATCCCCATGTAATAGGATTCTGGATGCGGAGTTAGGAGACATAGATTTTAGTACAGGTAACGGACGTCAGCACTCTGTCATTTTGCCATGCCCAAATGGAAAAGCACTCTAACATCTGCCCTTGGGAGTTATGCCAGGAAAGTAAGTACTGTCCGTGCCCCGAGGGTCTGATCCACATGGACGTTAACCAAACGCTGAGATTGTATTTGAGTGAAATCTAGCATCCCCCCCGAGTCTGCTGTGTATGGCATGAAAGTTTGCAATGAAACTACTGTTGGAGCGAGTCCAGAGGAGGCCACAAAGCTGCTCAGAAGGCTGGAGCCCCTCTGCTATGGGGACAGGCTGAGAGAGTTGGGCTTGTTCAGCCTGGAGAAGAGAAGGCTCCGGGGAGACCTTATAGCACCTTCCAGTGCCTGAAGGGGCTACAAGGACACTGGGGGGGACTTTTTCCAAGGGCCTGTAGTGACAGGACAAGGGGTAACGGGTTTAAATTGAAAGTGGGGAGGTTTAGATTAGATATCAGGAAGAAGTTCTTCCTGGAGAGGGTGGTGAAGCACTGGGACAGGTTTCCCAGAGAAACTCTGGATGCCCCATCCCTGGATGTCTTCAAGGCCAGGCGGGATGAGGCTTGGAGCAACCTGGTCTGGTGGAAGGTGTCCCTGCCCATGGCAGGGGGGTTGGAACTAGATGGTCTTTAAGGTCCCTTCCAACCCAAACCATTCTGTGATTCTACTGCCTCTACTTATTTAATTAGTTTTTTCTTGTTGAAAGGAAGCTTCTACATAAAAAGATTAATGAAATAACAGATATATTGAATTCAAATGTTCATGTTTGGAGAATACTTTTTCTCTGTTCCAGATCAGTTTTGTTGGTGTACCTTAGCCCTGTGCAAGTAACCTTTAGGAGGAAATGCAAGAATAACTTCAGAGTAAAGTTTTCGTATGTAAAGGAAGAAAAAGCATAATTGTAAGGTTTTTCTCTGATTTGCTATTATTATCAAAGTCTAATTAATAATACTGAGCCATGTAATAAAGAAACTGAGATGTATTATCAGTGTAGAATTTATTTTTTCACTTAATGAGAACAACTGAAATGTTATGGGTTTATGGATTATTCTGAATTTCTGAAGTCACATAATTTGATTATAAATGTTTTGGATACTGAAGTAATTTTTCAGGACTTAAACATGCAAGAAAGTTGTAAATTAAATCAAATGGTCAGTGGTGAGACTGTCATTTCTCTTACACACCTAGGATGGATAGTTTTCTGGTATGCCTTATTTCTCCACATACTGGTGGAATCACTGCTGTAAAAACAGCAGGACTGACTCAGTTATTCTTTTTTGTTTACTGGAAAGGGTTTGTCCTTCAGGGCCAAAGAGCTGATCCCTGGGAGCCTTCCCTTGTCTGGTTCGAAGCTCTGCTCCAGGTGTGCAAAGGGGGACCTGGTCCGCCGAAGAACATTGGAGATGCAGAAGGGGATGTCGCAGTTGAGATGCCAACTCCCTCTTGAAAGCATAAGCAAAGAGGTGAACTCCTAGAACACTTATGTTGCCAAAGGGTGGAGGGTTTTCATGGGGAGAGCATGACAGCAGTTCATGATTAAAAAAACTAACCAAAACAACCAATTTGAATGCCAGCCTCATTGCTCAGACATGTGGAGGTTCTCACATCTGGGTGACAAGGCTGCTGAATTGGTGTTGGAGCTGTTTCTGTTGAAGCCAGGGAAGCCAGAGCCGGTGGGGTGGAGGCAGCTTTGCTCTTCTGGAACCTCCACCGTAGAGGACATAATGCAAGGTGGAGGGGTTGAGGTATCTGAAACTGCTTCTGCCAGCTGCTGGGGAGCATTCCTGAAGCTTTGATGGAAGACGTAGCATTTCCTGGCACTCTATTGCACGTTGCTGTCTTTAGATGTGGGCGTGGAGAACATCCTTGTAGAAGACAACAGTTGATGCGGCTTTTTGTGGCAACTGCTGTGTTTCATTAACACTGTTCTTGAGGGTGAAAAATGATAAAGGAAGCTGAGCATGGGCCAACTTCTACAATTCCTTATTTCTGAAACCATACTGCTCCTTTTAGTGGCTGCTAAATAAATAGGTGTATGAACAGCATTATTGATAGAACAGGTCAATGTAGACCCATTTTTTCACATTTCTCTGGTTCATTGGCACTAAAACAACCATTGTCTCTGGAGCTGCAGTTTGATGCATTGGCTGGACTGAGCTCTTCTGACCAATACAGCGTGTTTCTGTTATCTGTATATAATGTACATATTTTATTTATCATTGTTTTGTAGCGTCAGGGTCTTGCTTTTGAGAAATGAACACTGCTTTCCTAGAATGCCTGTGTTGTCCATTATTTGAGAGGGTTTCAGGGGTTTTCTTTGGTGTTATTATTTGTATTATATAGTAATGCTTAGAAACCATAAATAGCCATCTCTTCCAGCTCTAAGACACGCTAGTAAGCTTTTATTGCAGTGTAGTCCCTGCAGCAGGCATATATTATGGAATTTCTAGTGTAATTCACATAAAAAATACCCCCTACAAATGCATCTGTATGCTCTTGATGCCATCTTAGTCTCCTGCGTGTCTGAAAGCCTTGAGTGCATTAACAGCATAAACCAAGTTATTACATTAATCTTGTGAAATCAAAGATTCATGTCTTTGTACAGTAAACGCTGTTGTCAACAAAGAATTTTAACACATGGAAATACATTTCAAAACTTGGGAGGTATTTTTGCTGGTGATGTTTTTTGGTTAGATATGCTAATTCTGCTGAAGTTGGAGTTCATGTGACCTTGCAAAGTATTTTGTGGGGGTATATTCTGGAGATGCTTTTAGTCCTTTGCAGAGCTTTATAATGTTAATGCTCTTCTCTCAATAGAAACTAAGCTTTTTGGGGTATCATTAACAGTCATGCATCTGTTCTTGAAAAGCTGCCTGCCATCTGCAGTTGATGGATTTTGTGTCACTTCAGATTTCTTCTGTGAATCGCTTCAGTAAATGGTTTATTTCAAGAAGTGGAACCTGAGCTCCGAAACTAGTGTTGATCTGCTTTCAGCTGCAGTGTCCTATGGCAACTCTGTCTTCCCCTATTTGTCTAGAATGAAATATATCAACAAGCACTGCTGTTTAAAATTAAAACCTCTCTTTACCTCATGCTGTTTGCTTTTGACTTGTGCCCTGCTACCCCCAGGGACACAGGGATTTTTCATCGGAGCGAGAACGTTCTGGCTTAAGCAGCGCATTTGAGAACAGTTATTCTCCCTTTCTCCTTAAAATTGCATCCTTTGGACCATGTCAGGAGATGATCTGTCGCACAGAGCAAGCGAGAGGAGCATCCTGGCCCCAGGCATCCTTGTACGGCTCCCAGGTGGTGTTCAGGTAGGGATTAGTAAGGACCAGTGTGGGAATTAGGCACTTGTGCCATCTGGGACGTCCACTAAGGGCGGGGGATTCTTTTCCAGTTTTTCAGTGCAAGGCCTTAAAACATGAATTTTGACCCCTCTTCAGTTTAAGCAGAGGAAGAGCAGAAGGTTAGTTTGAGACAGTCTTCCTACAACAGAAGTTAAGTAATTAACATCTCCTTTGGAAAAAGTCGTAGAGCGCTTGCCTCCAATTGCCTGTGCAGCACAAATAAAGGCCCTCTAGTTTTGCTTTGCTAAATGTTGCCTTTAAGTTGCAGAAAAGATGGCAGAAGCAGGGTGTGAGGGCGTGCCTGCCAAATTTTTCTTGGTGCGTTCATCATTATGCAGAGTTGGTTTGTTTTGTGGTTGGTTGGAGGTTTTTTTTCCCTGGTTTCTTTCCATGGAAATTCAGTAAAGAGTGTTCTCAGGTTTTTATCTTGTTTGTTTACAATGTGCAGTCCTGCTAAGTGCAAGTTAAAGCATGAAAAGGTATTTGTGGTTGTGGTCTTTCCAAGTGGAATACAAGTACACTGAAGCCAAACCCAGGTAAAATCTGTAGGAATACACAGGCAGGAGAGTTGGTGACACAGTGGCCAAGAAACAGATTTATCTTATTGCTGTTCTGGGTGTTTACTTACTGGTCCCATATGCAGCATAGCTTTCTTCCCTATTTGTTTTGCTGTTGTAAACTGGGATCTTGATGCAATTGCAAGATTACTGAGCTGGAGTTTTCCATGTTATGAAAATTTTATTGAGAGCTGTGATATTTTTGGGGGGCTGGTGAAAGAATGAAACCTGTTCTCTTGTAATAGTGGAAACCAGTAAATACAGGTACTTGAATTTATTTCAAGTTTGTGATAGAAGTGTTGTTCTTCAGTTGTGATGATCTAAAGGTATAAGAGAGGATGATATTGAGTGTTTAATCCGTCATCAAATGGCATTAGTTCCCGCAAGTATGTGCCTGTTATTAGCAACAGAAAACCGTATAGCCATGCAGAAACATTCTCAGAATGATAGTATCTTGTAAGCTGGTTGGTAAAATATGATTGCACTTTTGTGTAGTTAAAGAGCTTCTGATAAGGATGAGTGATGCAGTCTAAACCTTTGATGAAACACTTATGAATAGCGGTAGGAGACTTTGGAAGTAAATGTTGCTTGACTTATGCAGAATAAACACTCTTTTAAGATGCTGAAAGCAATATAATATGTTATCAGAAAGGTTTTGCTTAATTAACTGTAGTCAGAAGTTACCTGCAGGAATCTTATCTGTATTACTCTTAGAGATAACTAATTAGCAATTTCTTGAGAATACTTAGACCTTTTTAGTTATCTCCATTTGGACTTGGAATCTATTTCACTTTGCAACAAGTATGTGGTTTCTTGGTACTTTAGAGGGCTGAGATTTATCTGCTGTGCTGTTGCTTAAAGAATTAAAGTTCTTGAATGTTTAAAAAAGTTACTACCGAGCTTGGAACACTTTTTTTTTAAAGTGTTGAAACAAAGCCATGGTTGTGACTTGGCATCAATGAATAGTTTTTGTTGACTAATTTTTGTTTGAATTTACAAGAAACTTTAATGACAGACTCCAGTACAGAATTTGTCTTTTCAGGATGCAGCTGTGTATGTTTCCTTTCACCCACTCAGCACTAGATGAAAGATGAAATGCCCTATTCATAAAAAAGTACTTACATATTACTTATGTACAGATGAGAGATGTTTTTCCATCCATTTTAATGTATGTCTCATGGAGAAAGTACCATATATGAGTCATAACAAAAAAATTTCAGATGACTCTGTTAAGATAGTAGTTTATCAAGAAAATTCAGTTTGAAGGTGGAGGAAAATCTCTTCTCAGTCACTAAAAATCAAAAGAGTAGCTGTTGGCATATGCATTGCTCTAGGATTGTTACAACAATATTGTGTTTAAAGCAATGTTAAGTTTCATATAGACCTACCCCCTTCAGAAAGACCTCTTCTTTATGAAGTGTAAAGTTATATCAAACGAATTCTGGTTGATACTATTTGGTTGCATTATTGCATGCAAAAACATTTTACCACACCATGAGATAAACAGGCACTGAAGGCATTATGTTATGCATATTCTATTTATTCCATATAATGTTATTCATCCCTCAAAAGCAACCTTAAATTAGCAGCTGATCTCTCACAACCCACGAGATTGAGCAATTCATACTGTATACCATTTGCAAAGTGGCAGTATTAGAACTCAGATGGTGGAAAGAAAAAATCTCACTTTAAATCAACTTGAGGTAGCAGCTGCTAAAATCAAGTAAAATCAAATGTGTAAAAAGAACAAGATGGTAATCAGAGTAACATAACTGTGAATGCCCACTATTTTGCAGCATGCCGAGGCTGAAAATGCTTGGCAGGACCGTTGGAAATACTCTCAGAACATTCTTCTCCCACATGATGGTTGTGGACCAGTAAGCAATGCAAGAGACAGACTCATGCTTAATATAAATCTTCAGCACTCCTCCTGCAAATTCAGCCATGCTACACTAGCTCTCCATCTCCTCCTCGAATGAGGTTCAACAAGGCCAAGTGCTGGGTCCTGCCCTTAGGCCACAACAACCCCCTGCAGCGCTCCAGGCTTGGGGACGAGGGGCTGGAAAGCTGCCCAGTGGGAAAGGACCTGGGGGGGTTGGTCGACAGCAGCTGAACATGAGCTGGTGTGTGCCCAGGTGGCCAAGAAGCCAACAGCGTCCTGGCATCAGGGACAGTGTGGACAGCAGGACCAGGGCATGGTCGCCCCTCCTGTATTGGGCACTGGTGAGGCCACACCTCGAATCCTGGGTTCAGTTTTGGGCCCCTCATGGCAAGAAAGACAATGAGGGGCTGGATCGTGTCCAGGGAAGGGTCTGGAGCACAATTCCTGTGAGGAGCAGCTGAGGGAGCTGGGGGGGGGGTCAGCCTGGGGAAGGGGGGACACCGGG
>NW_010259847.1:14382-31360 GCF_000690775.1 Eurypyga helias
GGAGGTTGGCTGTGGGGAACAATTCCTGCCCGGAAAGGGCTGTCAGGCGTTGGAAGGGGCTGCCCAGGGAGGTGGTGGAGTCCCCATCCCGGGAGGGGTTTCAGAGCTGTGTGGATGAGGTGCTCAGGGACATGGTTAGTCGGGGCTGGGCAGTACTGGGGTAATGGTTGGACTTGATGGTCTTCAAGGTCTTTTCCAACCTAAAGATTTTATGGTTCTGAGTCAGATGGCACCCTGGATGTGAAGATTTATTTTTCTTTAGCACAATGAGGCTTTGTTGTTCATCTCACCATCATCATGACAGATGCCTAAATCTGAGGCAGTCACTCAAACCTCACGTTGTAGCTGACACAGAGAAATTGGCTGTCCAGAGCAATTTCCCCGTGTTTAGATAAGGTGATGAAACCCAGCTCACTGTCCTCACCAAACCGAGCTTTGCATGGAGGTGAAACGCACATCTCTACCGAGCAAGTTGCTCCAGAAGAGATATTTGAGTAAATTACTGCGATATTTGTTCAGAGACTCAAACAGTGAAGCAGACTGGGAAGGCTGAAAATAAAGCAGGATGGGCAGCTGTCAGAAAGAAACACATAACAAAAAATAGCCTGCGTTTGAGACGTGAACTCTGTCAATACTAGACCAATTCTTTGCCTCTGGAGTTTTCCGAAGATAAGTACTTATTTATTTTTGATTACAGCCTGACTGCAGGGCGTACAGGAGCTGTATTTAGATATGATATTTTTTCCCACCTGCCAACCCTCAAACCCCCTGGATTGGCGATAAAAATATCTGGAGTTGAAGAGACTCATAACAGATTCAGCCTTCATGAGCTTTGTGTTTCCCTGTTGCAATAATACTTGTAGCAGGAATTTGGCTCATTTGTGTGATGATAGTGTGATTTATTCCTTGAAAGAGCATGTGGGTAAAAATCTCTGTTAGTGTAAAGGAATGTGATATCCTTTGGGAACGAAACTTCAGTTTCAGTGGATGTCCTGGAGATTTGAGAAAATACACTTTTTCTTAACGGGAGTTAACATTTACCCCTTGATAACAGTTTTATATCTGTTCTGGCTCTTAGTGATTCAGTAATTTTACTTAGGGACTAACTGTTTTTTTGTTAAATGTGATTTCTGGTTGTATTCTGAATGCCCGAACTTTTTAATCTGGTTCCAGATTTTTGGGGGAGTTATCTGTGAGCCACACAGAATGGATGCATTGGTTTATTTCTGTTTTCATGGGGTGACCTCAAGGACTGTGTAGGATATATTGGGAGGTTGCTCAGAGTTACTACAAGAATTAAAAACCAGAAAAAGGTATTAAACTTTGAACATGCATAGTGTTTTCTGAAACTGGCTTTAAATGGCTTTTCTGTGAGAAGACATGCGCTGGAGTAATTTATGTACAGACGAAGTTTTTCTACAGTGTGCAATTTTTTTGTTATTCCATGTAAATCTGTCAGTGTTTCTGTAGCAAGACACTATGTGAGATGAATAGAAACTAAGTGCAGTGAAAAGATGAATTGCTGGAGATGTTGCATGTCATAGGCAGCCAGCTTTGATCAAGAGTGGAGAAGACAGTGTGGTAGGGTAGGCTAAATTGTGCTCTGAGTATCCTAAATACATGAGAACAGAATTATGCTCCATGTTTGTACAAGAGGAAGGACTTAAATACACTAGTGGGAGTGCTACCCTGTTGCAGGGTGAGGGATTCATGGTGCCTGGGATGTGTGGTGCCACAGCTGGGGTGGGTGGTGGTGGTCCTTTTTGTCTTCCAAGGCTTTTGGACCCATGTTTCTGGAGAAGCCTTTAGAGTCCTGATGACCCAGATCCTTACACTTCAGCTCTCATAAAACCTTTAGTATAAATTTTGCATGGGAATAGCTTTAGGAAAATGACCTTGTGTGGATCTGAGGCAGATGTTATTGCAGAGAAATTGTTGGTGAGGTCTCATCCCTACCTTAAATCTGGAGAAACCGGTACCTTGTCTTCTAAACCTGTATGCTAGTTTAGATCTAATTAGAAGACCATAGTATAATTTGGAGTTTATCAGTAGGCCAGAGCTTGGCAGGCTTTGATTCTGTTTTATTTTCCTGTCTGGCCTTTTTATTCTGCAGGTAGCCCAAAAATAAGTGGTGGGTCTGATTCTAGACTGGTTTAAATCAGGTGAAAAAGAAACTAAAAGCAACACAGAAGTCATCAGATTTTTTTAGTGGTATTTTTTTAATTTTGACACCCAATGTCAAAAAAGATGATGACAGACATAGAAGGTTAAATCACTTAGTGATTTAAATCACTTATTTAGTGTTTTAACATCAGTGAGGATTCTTCTGGCTGAATTTGCCATAGTTATTTCCTTACGTAGCAAAAGAAAAAGTTTATTTCCAAAAATGCTAAGGAGCCAATGTATACAATAAGCAGGATAGAGAAAAATAGTTTAAATTAAAAATGGAGAATATCAAGCTTAGTTATTATTTCTGCATCTTCAAGGCGAATCAAACAGTGACACATCAGAACATGCAGATGTGGCATGTTAGGAATGCAAGAACCTGCACAAGACTTCAGATGTAATGACAGGTTTCTGGGGGAAGGCATGGCCACGCTGTAGTTGATCCAGGACAGTCTCCTGCTTCCCTTCCCGCTTCCCCCTACCTTTTTCCTCACTTCCAATAATCTGTTTATTCAGGCAGTGTTTATGCTCTAATTGAGTAGTGATTCAAGCTCAGTAACTATTTCCTGAGCGCTGCAGCACAGTTAATAAGAGTGGGTCCTTATTTGATTGAACTGGCTATTGTTACCCTCATTTTAGGGGAGTTTGCTGATTGTTTGGCAAATGGAAGGTGTCATTTGTTCCATCCTCACGTTTTCTTTGGAAGTATATTGATGAGAAAGGAGCGGAGTGTGTTTGGATTAGATCTTGGGAAAGAAACCAGCTGTGTTATGGAATAAGCCACAATTGTTATTTAGGTGAGATTGCTGATTCAGTGGTGATTCAGGAGGTTTTCTTTGGCTTTGAAGGCTTCAGAACTGGGTCCTTTAAAGAGTATTTTACACTTGAACAAGCCTTCAGCAGGTTGAATGTATAATCATGGCTTATGATCACACGTTCCAGTTTTTAAAATGTGACAATTTTTTCAAGTGATTGCCTTAAAAAATGGTTGTAGTGAGTTTATATAATTTCAAGGGAGTTGCGTTTATTGATTATTTTCTTTAAATTAGGTTTTTTAAGCAAATAGTGGAGCTTTACGCAACTTAAGTCTGCAGGAGGTTGCTGAGCTTTGTAATGAATCCTGCTGCTTTTCTAAACCACTGCAATAGCTTTTTTAATCTTTTTTTTTTTTGCAAGGAGGTTGCGGAGGTCAGGATTTATAATTCTCATTTTATTGACATATTTTCTTTCTGAAGCTTGTTGATTTCTCTGAGGTAAATAAATGTGAGTTCAGGCAAAGTTTATTTCCAAAAAAATTAATTTGAGGAGCCAAATGTGTACAATAAGCAGGTTAGAGAAAAATCTACGATCATTCCTCTCCTTTCCTGAGCTTGTTTTCTTTATTCTTTACAGGTCAGGTTTTTATTGCTTGTACTGTTTATTTATTAAAATGGTACAACCTGCCCACTAACAGAATCAACTTCCTCATGCTGTACAAATACTTCTCTACACTTGTACAAATACTTCGGCTTGTTATGAAGAGACCGTGTCTGTGAGCAAAATCATTGTGCAGCCTGTAAGCCTGTATCCCTTCCAGTAAGTTCAATAGCTAAAAAAGTATCCACAGTTGTGAAGTTTTTCTGCTTTTTTAATGTGTCTGGAGGTCATAAACATATCTTGCTCAGGCTGAAGAATGGCTGTTGTACAGGGAGAAAGCCATAGGACTGTGTTGTAATGGGTGATGGAGGAATGGAAGAGGAATTACATGTTTGTGCTGCACTGCTGCTAAATACTATTTTCTTCTTTCATCTTAAAATTTTATGAAGGTTTTCCTCTACCAGCCTTTCTCTGCCCATTCATATTTCCATTCCTCTTCATGTCAGCCATGGCAAGTTTACTATCGTGCAGTTGTGGGCAGCGTTTCACTTAAGAGACCTATGTTTTTGGGGAATAATGACAGCCCTTAAGTGAAATATCACCAAAGGGAACTTCATTTTTGGAGTGTTCCTGGAGGGTGTGGGATCAACTTTGCTCTGAGAGCTCAAAAAACATGAGCAGCGCAAACAGAACTTGAATTATACAGATCTTCCAGATTTGACAGGGAAGGCACTTAGGCAGCAAGAATGTTTATCCAGATTAGTGAAAACAATTAGGACACTGTGGCTAAAACAACATAGCTGTTACTCAAAGAATGGCATTAGATATTATTAAATTAGAAGCCATGTGCTCCTTCAGAAGTTACTGACCAGATGAGATCCAGCAGTATTATCTTTTAATTTTTGATAAAGATGCTTATCTTAATTTTTATAGCAACTGTAGCTTTCATTTAAACAAGAAGGTGGGCAAGGTCTACCTGCTGCAGAGGACATGTTCCACACGTCTGCTTTGGGTGATGCTTCAGCTGAAGTATATTCTCATGGTGCAATTACTTCTCATCACATGGAGAAACAACAGACATCACAGCAGCTGGAAGCCACAGAGCAAGAACATGAAATCCTCGTGTTTCCTCATATTAATAGTTGTATTTTTAAAGTTTTTTTTACTCTTGCTGATGAGTAGTAAGATTTCTTGGGAAAGAGAAACCATTTTTCTCAGCTCTAATAAGCAGATTAACATACAAATCCTTGAGTTGCCTGATGTGTGGGTATAGGAAAATGGACAGAAGAAAAAAAGGAAAATGTGTTTTGTGAGACTACAGAGCCTGTCTGTGGGTGTTGTAGCTGAGAGGCATGCTTTGGCTGGGCTTCAACCCATCTAACCTGAGAGCTGGTGGATTATTGTCTAACGTGTCTTACACATCCATATTTTCAGGCTGCGACCTGCCCAAGAGGACAGATTGTAGCTCAAATCTTCAACTGGAACAGATACCTCAGTCCCTCTCTCCTGCCTTTTCCCATGGCCAGTAATAAATGCCCAGTGAAAGGGTGTAAGAACAGGTATTAATAGATTTCTCCCATCCCTTTCTAGCTTCTGGGGATTGAGGATAGCAGCCATTGATAGATTTATTCTCTGTTAATTGTCTAATGTCTTTCAAATGCATTCATACTTTTGGCCTCAATGAGTTCCACATTTTAATTATATTGTGTGAAGAGAGGAAACAAAGTGCTGTAGCTCCATTGACATCAAACAGAGAAGCAGTTGTGCATCCAGCTGAGAAATGTGTTACTGGTGTACTTGACGTGTGTTTATAATAGGTTAACAGCATGCCCCTCTTTCATATGGTAGTAGGAAAGGCTGAATGTGATTTTAAAGTAACAAGGCTAGTACAAAATTTAGCCTTAAGAGTAGTAGCAAAACTTTGTTTTATCTTTATTATAAAGAATTATGAATATAGAAAAGCACATTAAATATTAAGGTTGGTGACCTGAAAAATAGGTCGTACACTTAGCTGTCCAGAAGATGTGTGTGCATGTAAAATCTATTCCATCTGTTTTATCTTATTCATAGAGAGGGAGAATTCTAGTTATATGACTGAGCATATGAAAGTAATTTCTTTTTATAGCCATTTTGATTTCAGTCTGCCTTTACAATCCTCTAAGAGAAAGAGGAGGAATATTATGAAATGTTTATTTAAAACTAATAAAACAGAAATTCAAATATTTTCTATGTAGTGAACAAAAATATGTGAATGATGAAAAATCTTGCATGTTTTATTTTTGCTGGAATTTATCTTTTTACCCTATTTAGCTTCCCGTATGGCAATGAGTAGGACACAATGGATACTGCATTTTCAGTAGCTTATTATAAGGCTCTAGCTCTGCCTTGTGCTGTTTGCTTTTGTGGCACCTGCAAGCTTTACCTGCCAGCCTTCTCTCTAGCACCCAATGGGACCAGAAGGAATTGCACAGGGAAACCAGCAAGGAAAAGGTCTCACCTGTTTGCATATAAATCTAGTTGTTAGCTTGAGTCTGCTTCAGTATGAATCAGTGGTGCAGGTCTCCTTGGCTTCAGAAGGAGTATAATGAAATCAAAGATATCTATTAATTTTTTTCCCCATTCCACTGTGTGTCATCTCTTATATCCATGTTTCCTACTTAGGAGATTCCCAAAGATCCTCGTTTTTATGAGGAGGATTGCTATTGGCCAAGGAGCTTGGAAATGTTGATGCTGATTTCTGCTTTGTGGTTAGAGCTGGTATACGTTTATGTACAACAGACAAATACTGTATAGACGTGGTCATAAATAATTCACCATTCATTTCAACAAGAGGAAATTACATACTACATTATTCAACAATATACAAAGACACTGCTTGTTGTGTAAAGAGAGTAATACTCTGCCAGTGAACTGACAGCAGTTTTGCAACTAAAATATAAAAAGACATAAATGGTTTATTACCAACTCAAATTTCATAACTTTTATTGTGTCTGCAATTCACATCCTTCTGCTTTCTGTACTGAAAGACAAAAAAGGTGAAGTATATCTGTGATTATGTCTGCTGGAAATGTTGAATGGAAGAAACCAACAAAGATGCTGCAGATGTCTTGATTTCGTGGGGTGAATGGGAAAATCGAGAGCTGCTTATGCTGGGGGAAGATCCTGGCCTTCTGGTGGGCATCCTACATTTCATGGTAAAAGGTTGGGGAATGAACTTATATTAAAGTCGTCTTGGTAAGGAGAAGGGAGTGGCATTAGGGAATTATATCCTGACTTTCATGTGTTAAAAACAGTTGTGTTTTTTTATTGCATGAATATGGCAGTGGAAAATCATGTAAAATGGTATGACTGCAACTAGCCGTTATTAAAAAAAATAAAATCAACTTCTCTATTCTATTAGCTGTGTAATATGTCATACTGCTCTGTGGTAGGTTGTCAAACAGATCATCTAATTAAGCAGCCTCTTGTAGTGTGTATGCATAAGTTGGCAGAGTTATGGTTGGTGGTGGAACTTTAAATTTTCCCTCATGACTGGTGTGATTAAGATCTCAGTTTTACTGTATTCTAAGCATATTTATTTTTTTTCCCCCCTTGTATCAGCTTCCCGCTAAAGTCTTTTCCTCAGCGGTCACAGATGTAGTTAACATGCTTTTTCCTTGAGTTTATAATATTTGTAACTGAGTTTCACGAGAAGTGCCTGCACCTGGGAAGTGTTCAATCAATTCCAGTTCGTTTTATTAACATACAAATGGAAATGAAATAGGCCTGAGAAGCTTGTGTGTGGTTTTGGTTTTTTTTTTTTTTTTCAAAGATCCTGCTCCCTGTATCCATTAATGTATCTCTGATGGCTCTGTTTAAAAATTCGAGAGTTAATGTCAAAAACACAAGTGTTGAATTGGTTCTGTAAGACTATCTTAAATAAATCTCTCCTGTCGCTATCACTGAGCAAGTTTCAGATCCCCGTTAGAAGGAGAGCAGAAAATAAAATGGATTTATTTTTTCTCTAAATACACAGTGCAAAGTAAGTAGTCCCTCTGAAAACACACCGCAAGGAGCTGGAGAGCAGCGGTCTGGGAGGAAGTTGAGATGCTCACTGGGTGTCAAAGTGGAGGAGTTCTGGGTGGAAGGTTTACACTAAAACAAACATGTAGCACGTGATTAACTTAGTTGAAGTGATGTTGTAGGCTACCTTCTGGTTACCAGATCTATGTGTATAGCTACCACTGTAACCTCTTCTTTGTGTATTGTTTTGAAGAGGTGCTTTTTTCATCTCTCTTTTCTTACCCTCATCTCAATCCTCTCTTTTTCTACAGCTGTTTTTTGGGAACTATCTCTGTCTTCATAATTTCCCCATTCCCTCTGTGGATGATGTCAGAACGTGCCCTTCAGTCTCCTCCTGCCTACCTTTGCTTCCTCTTTGAAAAACTTTGCTCAGGTCTTATTGCTGCCTGAAATGTTGACTTGCAAAGGGGAAACTTTCCACTTGTCAGGACCTCTCATCCTCCTTCTCTCCAGCAATTAGGACCATCAGTGTTCAGACAACCGTTGAGCTCTTTCCTGCTTTAAATCTTGAATCCTTCTCTCCCCTTGCCTTTTCATAACTTCTCTTTTTCTTTTGGACATTCTTCTGGGGGAAGGATATTTTATACATAAGAAAGCTTAAACTTTCTGGTTTTAATATTACACATATGAATCTGATTTAGTCTCTGTAGTCATTCAGAGTTCTGTCAAAATCATCACAGGCCCATTTTGAAGACTAGTTCTTTGAGAAGTCTTATACTGACTTCTTTCCCTTTGGTTTAAATACAGTGAGTAACGATCATGCTGCGATTTCTGTCTGCCTCATCTGACTTGTAGAATAAACTCATTAAGGAAATGAACTTATTTTTGTAGGAAGATATTTTGCAAACGCTTTTGTTCAGTATTTATCTAAATAATTATTCTTGAGCCCTTGAGATACAGCCCGCTTGCTGTGATTGCAGAACTTCTCCAATATGTGAAAGTATTAGGTGGGAAAAACATCAAGAATACAAATAATTTTACAAAAGCCCTTTGTGTCATACAAAAATGCAGCTATAAAAATAATGAGTAATGAAGGATCTGAAGTGACTGCTCCATTTGACCTGGACACTTTTGTAGGAATTAGCCAGGAGTTACTATCTAGGGTTGTATCAATGTTTCTTAAGGATTCAGAAGAAGAGTTGAGCTAAAGGCAAAACAGCCAAATTCTGGAACTTATAATTAGTAATGATTATACTTCTGTGATTTGGTGTGTTGTAGGACTCGTCAGAGGACGCTTTGTTTATTCATTGTATCATCATGAGAAATTATTTTCATTACTGGTGACTTGGATATTACACAAACATGCTCTTCAGAAATGTGGAAGTCTGTGTTGTTTCTCAGGAGCCCGGGAACTGGAAGATTTCTGCTGAAGGCAGAAGTGTGAAAAAGGATGAGTTAAGTTAAATGTCTTTGGGTGGAACAAAGGGCACTGGAGGATAGGGTAGATAGATGTTTGGAAATAATGCAGACAGGAAAAAATAAAAAATCTGAGCCTTAAAAGGAAAGATGGGTTTTTGTAGAGAAGGAACATCTAGTGTAGACCCAGGGGAGGGAGCCACTTGCAAAGAGTAGTGAGAGAAGAATTTGTACATGGTTACTGAGAAGTATTTTAGCTTTGAGAATTATACTTGTATGAGAACTATACTGGTGCGGATTTTTTTTTTTTGTTATTCTGATAGTAAGCTAATTTTTTGTAAGTGTAAATTATCAAACATCTCTTCTATTTCATATTTTGATTAAAGTGACTTGGAAAATATATTTTCATTTAAGTAGTAGAATATTGCACCTTTAGATATCCCATAAAGTAATGACCTGGTTCTCCGGTCTAGCGAAGTTAATTATAACACAGATTAACTCCATCTGAAAAATAATTTAATTAATTAGCATTTCATCATCCATAGTCCTCTGGGAAAAAGTTATTGTTCTGTTCAGGTGAAGCTGTCATGCTCCTGAATTCTTCCAACTCGTTTTATCTGCAATAAAGTGTTATATGATATCTCTGGAGTCCTTCATTGGCCGCACACAGAAGGGGCAGTCCTTTTTCCTGTTCTTCAGAGGCAATATTTAGCCTTTTAGTCACAATATGGTTAAACCTGTTTGTTACTGAACCTTCAGGGTAACTACACAGGTTGATACTGCCTGTGGAAGGGCTGAAAAGGGGATTGTGGCAGACCAGGTCCCGCGTGATGCTGAGAAATTGAGGTATTGAGGGGGAAAACCGGATCACAGCTTTCATGCTTATCCACGTTGGGTTGGACAAGAAGACTCACTGGAGCCTTAAGGTATTTTTGTTCCCAGGAACTAAAGGGAAGTTCTGTCTTTAACAGGTGAGAAAAGCCAAAATAGAAGTTGCTTACCAGAGCCATACATTACTTACATCCCTTAGGTTTTCCCCATATTTTTCTTTTCCTTTTCATTCTATGCCAGTTTATTGTTTTGCCTCTGATTTTTCAAGGTTGTTTTAAAACACTTCCTGTCTTTAGTTGCCCCAGAAATGTATTTCCAGAAAATAAAAATATTTTGTAGTATATAGAAGAAGGTATATTATCAGAGAACTTTCGTATTTGATAACCTGGCTTCTCAAAATGAGTGATTTTGACCTTAAAATGTGGGTACTTCCAGTAAGGTATTTAACAAATCATGAAAACGGAAATTCTAGAGGAACTATGCATAAGCATGCTTTAATTCAGACCATCCTTAAGCTGATCACTTGCTTGTGACTTTAAGTGTCTCTGCTGAGTGCTGTCTGGAAAGGCAAGCACGGAAGCGCTCGAAGCAAGACCGAAGCTTCACTTCAAACAGCTCTGATCACTTTTTGGCTATAAGCAGGCATGGTGTTGGAGTGTCTTCATGGGACCATGAGTGCTCAAGTCCCTGCTCATGGTGACTGCCTTATAGCAAGGGGACACCCGCTCCAGCAGCTTCTGCATGACTTCTCTTGTGCCAAAGCGCATACCATTTATGAGGCATTGCTGGACCCAGGGTCTTGCCTTGAAGCTGCAGGACTGTGTACATTTCATTTAATGAACACACCTTGCCATTTTTAAGGAGTACCATGTTTTCAAAACATCACTGGCTAGGAATGCTGAAAGTATCTTGGTGACTTTGCGGTGCGTCGCGGGTGGGTACCCTCATCCCAGAATCATTTGGTCCTGAAACCAGAGATCCTGTCATGAGCCTTTGCTCATGGCTATTATTTAATCCCTTCTATTTTCTGACTGTTCTGCTTCTGGCTTTTGGGTTTTTGTGTTTGGCTTTTTATCTCATATGCTTGAAAGGGAACTGTTACTTTATCCTTGTCCTCTTAACTAGGTTCCTACCCCACTTTAGAACAGTTAATTTAAGGTCCCCAATGCAGAGATAGAGGGTGGATATTTAAATCTGTGTTACTGGACACTGTCCAAAAATGCTTCCAATATTTAAACCTGTGTTACCGGATGCTGTCCAAAAATGCTTCCATGTTTAAAGAGCAGATTAAGATCTGCTGGATAGGTTATGAGCTGCTGAGGGAAGTCGTATAATGTTACCTGTGGTAGCAACTGTTTGTTGATGTGAGCAGATGGGTGATAGGAAAGAAAGGGCAATGCACTGTGAACTTGAAGCCAAGCGTTTCCTGGGTTTAATATCATGAATGTTGTAATTATTATACTTGGCACATAGAAGGCATCTTTCACAGAGAGTTGTGAAATTACTTATGGTAGATTATACTTTGCTAAGGCTTTGAATGATGGTGAACGTAGCTATTATGTCTGCTGTTTTGTGTGTATCTATATATGTGTTTTTGTTTCTTTAGGCTGTACAGTGCAAGTCTTTGAAGCCGTCACTGCGAAGATGAAGCTTCCACTAGCAGCAGTGTGGTTTGGAACCCTCTTGTTTTAAGAATACCTGGGAATGTCTACCCATATTTGCCTATTACAGTGTAGATCAGAGGACAATGAGTTATTTTTATTTTTTGCATATTTTCACGCTACGTAACATTTCCCATTTTGTTCAATGGGAAAAACTTGAAGTTTTCTTCCTTCTCATTTTGTTCAATGGGAAAAACTTGAGCCAGCTGATTCTTACTTCGCCACATTCCTCTTACTGAGCCAAATTCTTGAAACCGCATCCACGGCACATCTATTTTTGTGTGTTGGTTGCTGGCTTTTTTTTTTTTTTTTATTCTTTATATGACATATGTAACTTTTTGAGTGCTTTTATCTTTTCTGGTTTGAACCTGCCCTTTTGCGTCGCTGAGTAGTCGTAGAATCACTGACGGTATTAAATCAGCCTTACAGAAGATGACTCATATGCTTCAGCTGCATTTTTATGGCTGTGTTTGGCTCATTAATACAGGAGTTCAACAGTAGTAATATGAGGTATTGCATTAATTGTTGCATACATTTATTACCAAATGACTTGCACAGACACTGTTTCAGATGCCGCGGACCTAATCATAACAACCAGAAGTGTCCTGTTTGCAAAGGAGAAAGTAAGATCCCTTTGTACGCTGATAGCAAGCAGATGAAGTTGCTTGCAGTTCTGGAAGTAAGGACTGATCACAGTGAAAGCTGGAATGGATTTTTCTGCTTGAGGAAGGGGAAGCTATGCAGCTTAATATTTGGGTTGCTTATAATGACTCTAGTGATGGCATCCTACGTACTGACTGGAGCTAAACATGGCCTATTGTTAATACCATCTCCCTTCCATTACGGAGCTTTTGCTAGCAATCCAAGCTTAATGGACAATGAAAGCCTTAGTGACATGAAAGACCATTACCAGCCTTCTAAAATGAATATTTCATATGTAAAGGATTATCCAAGCATTAAATTAATTATTGACACTATTACTTCAAAGATAGAATTTATAACGAGACAGCGCCCTGATTTGGAAGAGCTGAGGAAACAAGAGCCACATGTAAGTATGAATTAAAGTGTCTCTGAGCCTGCTCTATACTTGCTTATTTCAAGACTTTTGGGTCAGTCCTTTGCTAAGATAAAAAAAGGTGCAACTGCTCAGATGGTCCTACAGTGATTTATACCATCTAGAGCCTCCTGATTACACCACCTGAGAAGCTGATATTGTAGAGCATGTCCTTCTGAACATGGGCAATATAGATGTGTTATGTAAATGGTCTTGACACCTGAAACAGAAAATCAGGCAATCTTCCAATAGCTGTACAGTCTTACTGCATTTTTAGCTTGTCTCATGGAAAATCATTCTGACATATTTCCCAGTCACCTTAAATGATAAATAAGAAAGGAGCCTCTCTAATAACTGATTATCAGTGTGCCTCCCTGAAAATCCAGTCATTGCAAACCTTGTATTTCAGAGTTAAAATCTGGAAGTGAATTTGATTTGACTATTGCATGTTTGACTTCAAAAATCAATTCTTGGGGTTGCAGGGGAGTTGGGCGATTATTGACGTCCTTTCTGGCCTTAAAATTGAAGGATTTCAAAATGTACTTCTCTTCCAGTCCAGCTGTTTGTACAGGATTTGGTTCAGGGGTCATCAGAGAAATAAGTGAGGTTGACTTTGTAGTTAAAAATAAGGGTTAAAAATGTCCACATAATGTTTCTGTTGAGTTCTCTGTGTGCTAAGTTAAAGTATAACTGTCAATCTTTTGCTGCCTTGACTGAAATTGTTGTTCTTTATGTTGCAGATGTTTTCAGTAATTCCTAATAAATTCCTTCCAAATAGCAAGAATCCATGTCATCAGAAGAAATAAGGGAGGTTGACTTTGTAGTTAAAAAAATAAGGGTTAAAAAAGTCCACATAGTGTTTCTGTCGTGTTCTCTGTGTGCTAAGTTAAACTGTCAGTTTTTTGCTGCCTTGACTGAAATTGTTATTCTTTATGTTGCAGATGTTTTCAGTAATTCCTAATAAATTCCTTCCAAATAGCAAGAATCCATGTTGGTATGAAGAGTACAGAGGGAACACAACCACAGATCCTTATGCAACAAACTCCTATGCACTGTATTCAAAGCGCTTTCGAACCATATTTGATTACCTCAGGAAGGTATTTTGGAACCACTTGTACCATTATAAGGACAAACACTACCGACTGCGCTGTCTCCCCCATTTCTACATCATTGGGCAGCCCAAGTGTGGGACGACGGACCTGTACGACCGGCTCAGGCTACACCCCGACGTTCGGTTCTCAGCAATCAAAGAGCCACACTGGTGGACAAGAAAACGGTTTGGTGGGTAGAACAAGTGCTCTGGTACCTGGGCAAGTTGTCTCTGTTAAACTTTGACATTTCTTGGGTGAAGTTTGTGGATTTGCTTCCTTGAAACCACTGGAGTTAATGGTTTTGAAAAAGCCAGGTGATAGATGTTCGGTAGGTTCCAGCCTGCTTTTGTTCAATGATGTTTTGGGTTAAACCTTGAGGTGATGCACATTTCATTTGGTTTATTTGCAGTTATTGGGAGAATCTAGAAAAAAATAAAAACACTGGATAAAACCAACGCAGTGAATTTGTAAGAGCAGGAAGAGGAACTATTAAGTTGTGATGGGAGATTGAAAGAATCGCAATGATACTTTTGTGCTGCAGAATTCTGTACAGCTTCTTTTACATGACTAGATGATGGGTCTGTATTTGAAATGGGGGTGGCTTCAGTCCTTATGGTTCAATAAATTTAGCTGTGCTTTGTGGTCGGAGCTCTGGTAATGTTGCAGCTCTAGTCAAGCACTGAGCAGTAGAGATGCTCTGCATGAGAAAGCTGTCTTACACCGAGGAACCTGCACATATTTTTGATGCTCTTTTCCTGGGTGACATCAATGTTTCATGAAGTGAACCTTCCTCTCTGAAGGCAGACAAATAGTTGAGGTTATGGCCTGCTGCAGCAAGGCATGTCCACCCCTTGCGATTGCATCTTCCAAGGGTGCCTGAGGGCTGTGGGGCTGAGCACGTCGCTTTATCCATCTGAAGTGTTTATGTCCTCCTTAATTCTCTCTTCCCTGGGCACTGAGGAAAGTCAATCTTGTGGGCAGAGACTAGATGAGATGCAAAAGATGTGTTTTTCTTGACTGTTGTGTGCTTAGTGTATCCTCTAAATGCGGGTCCATATACTTGCTATATTCCACCCAAGCTCTGGATTTTCCACGTGTTGGGTCAAGCTGTTAAGTTTGGGTAAGCCCCCACTTTGTGTGACTTTGGTATCAAAGATCACAGGCTTTTCAGTGGTATTACTATGTCTAAGAGGAAGACACTGGGTATTTTATGGTGACATCTTCATTTCTGTTTGTCATTTGCTGTTGCTTTACTACTGACACTGCCTTTGGAATGAGGAAAAAAACTAGCACTGTGGGGTAGATCTTTTGGTGAGGACTTTGCATCATTACTTTCCTGTGGTGCTTTTCTAAGTTTCATTGAAATCGGAAACTATCTATTCTAATGAACTGGTGTAGCTAACAGCAAGGAAGAACACTTTCTGAGGGCCCAGGACACCTGCAGTTCTGCTTCTGTTCTTTATTTTGTGGTTGTACCTTCAATTCCTTCTTTCTTCTGCATGTGGTGTTGCTGTTTCCATCTCTTTTCCCTGCGCCCTGGAGCCCAGGAGAACCTCTGAGCTCCTGCAGACGAGGGCTTTGATCACTGCTCAGTGAGGAGGGCTCAGCCACAGAGCCAGGATTTCATACTTGTCATAGAGAAATGGTTTTGCTGTGTTGTCAGGAGGCTTATTTTCTTCCTTTGAAAATGCCATAAGAGAGTAGAGAGAGAAACTTTTTTTTAAGTGCTAAAGCAATATGGTGAAAATACAGTTTTGCTTTTGAGATAATTTTGGTCCGGTTTAGGAGCACTCCTAGGAGGTGCCAGTGTGAATGGGAGAGCTGGGTGAGTTACAGAGTCAGAGAAGCATTGCCGTGCCCCCTGAAGCCCCACGAGAAGGCACTCGTTCATCACAGTCAGAGTTTGACTGAAGACAAATGATAAGAATTACCTCCTGGCCTGAAGGTGAAAAGTCGCATCATCGACGAAAGAGGATTGTAGACTTGGACACTTTCCAGCGTGAATGCTGTGCTGCTTGGCTCTGGGTGTGTAGGAGCAGGGACTGTCAGCAAAACCATCTGTGGGACATCGTGTCTGCCATAAGAGTGCTGGCGAGTTTGGCTGAACCAAGCTGATTGGTTAAGCTAAAAACCTTTATACTAAATAGTTCTCTACACCTGCATTAGCCTCAACATAAATGTTTGGAATTAATGGTGGAGGACGTAGTGCATCCAACATCACTAAAGCAAGACTGAACTCTACTAAAACGCAGAACCAGACCTACCAAACAGACAGAAGAGTGTAAGAAATCAGGCTGGAGTGCATTTAATTTGAGAACAAGGATGAATTGCTATCCCTGTGCTGGCGTTCACAAACCCTCCACTTGCACAGTCTCCTGGTTAGCCACCGGGGACCGAGTGCAGATCCTTGAAGAGAACTTTCTTTGCATAATTAAATTTTTTGAAGTTATTTTATAAATAGGAGGGAGATTGTGGAGATGACCTTCTCATCATCTCAGGCTGTCTGCCATGGAGGATGAAAGATTTAGTTTTGTTCCTGGTGACTCCTTTCTTTCTGCCACAACAGTACATTAGCTACGGGTGGGGAGAGGGAAAGACAAATAGACTCATAGGTGAAACTGAGACAACCCCCTTTGTAAGCCAGCTAGTGGGAATGACTCCTATGCTCCTGGCTATTGGTTTAGTTTGTAACACTTATCTGGAGAAGAAAGTCTTTGTTCTGTGTCGTTCTCTGATTTTTATGAGATTGACTAATTTCAGCTGAAGCTAAACAGCCCTCCTGGGGAGGCCCTGTTTCACAAATCACTGCTTTCTCCTTCTGCTGAGATGGTTGATGCTCCACAGGACTCTGTCCCAGCTTGACTGTCTCTTTCCTGGCTCTTAGCCACAATTTCTATTCCCATGAGCAGGGTGGTAAAAAACCAAGGTAGTCCGTAGCACTATGCTTGTACCTTCCCCCCATCCCCCCTCAAAACAAGTCAAAATACACTGCTGAGCTTTCTTCTACCCTCATTAAATCCCACTTTCCTAAAGGGGAAAATCAGAAGGAATGGACAAAAGAACTCACTTGCTGAGCTTTCCTCACACATAATTGATAATTATTGGCCTTGCAGGAAGAGGAGAGGGAGAGCTGAGAAGTCCTGCTCTATACTCTTAGATTTGCTCCTACTCTGCTGCCCTCGCAATACTGTCCTTGACCTCTGCCCGCTCGAGAAACTCTAGGGGCATGGTAAGAAGCAAGAATGCAAAGACGATCATGGAGAACGTGTATAGAAACTGGATAAGTGAGACTAGATTTGGAAAAGAAAGTGAGAAAAGGAGTATAAAAATCACAGATGTGGCTCAAGTTGCTGAGAAATGTAGGGAGAGGGTGATACTGAACACACCCTGAAGTGTAGGGA
>NW_010259847.1:31370-51685 GCF_000690775.1 Eurypyga helias
GAGGAATGAAATAAGATGCTGTCATGGAGCTTTGTTTTCATACTTGTGAAAGACAAAAACATGAATGATTTCCCTGTTTTCTGATTTTGTTAAGTGCTAGTTGATTTGCATATTTGGCATCAGAGCCTGTTCTCAATCTCAGTACAGTAAAACTAGTGGGAGTCCAATATTACTTCGATTTATAGTGGTGCAAATGAAAGCAGAATCTGGTCTTTTATATTCATGCCAAAAGCTAAATTTAGAAGAAGAAAAATGCAAGCTATTCATGCAGGAACTGTAAAACAGAACACTTAAGATATTTCCTATCACTGTGAATTTACAGCTCAATCATACAGTATCTTGAATCTCAGCTACTTCATTATTGGCACTTTTATCTGAGTCTTATACCTCATCGGTCTAATTTTGTGCTGACACTTGGCTTAGTGCCAGCTGTGTCAGTGAAGCCATCTTGGTTTACACCAAGCAGTTAATCTTGCCCTGCTATGATGATTATTTTTTAAAATTTCTGTCTTTTCACTGTCTTTAGGAATCATTCGTCTGAGGGATGGATTTCATGATCGCTACCCGGTGGAAGATTACCTTGACCTGTTTGACTTAGCAGCCCATCAGATTCAGGGTGTGCTGCAGAGCGAAGCAGCAAAAGAGCGTGGCAAGATGAACATCATAATCGGTAGGGCAAATACAGCCTCTGAAATACCTCTCTGTAGCAATGTGTCTAAGATAACACACTCACTGTGGTATCATGACATACAATGGGTGTTGTAGAAACCCTGTAGATGACCAGAGGCAGCTTCCATCATAGCAACAACTCCAAGCAGCTCTTCTCAGGCTCAACATAAGATACACGTGGGAAGAAGGACCACCATTGTTTGTGTCACTACCTCTATATAGCCTCTGGTGGATGGAAATAAAAACGATTAAACCCCTGAGCTGCTTCGTTAACAGCAAAGACAATGCAGGTTTCAAGAGCAGGAATACAGAGAGTCACGTTGAAGCTATCTTGCTTGGTATTTCTGTTCAGGCATGGAACCTGGAGACACGGTACAGGAGACTATTTGAAGATGATCTTATAGTTTCTGTTGATATTAAATTGCTTGATTAGCATTAAAAATGTTTTAGAAATGCTGTTGTATTGTAACTTATGGAAGTCGATGGTTAGGACTGGGCTGTAAGGAGTGATCTCTGGATTACTTTCCATGATACACAGTGGTCGCTCGTCCACTGTGGTCCATGGCACCATTGGTTTACAATGCCTTTCAGGAACATCAGCAGAAGTTTCTAAATTCTGCTTTTGCAGTCTGCTAAAACCAGAAAACCGAGGGGAACAGAGTGTCACCAGTCTTACTCTGTCAGCTCTACATTTCCCAGGGAAACCAGACACGTGCCATGAGAATACTAGTTGTGCAAGAGAGAGTTCCCAGTCGAAAAGAGACTTTTCAAGTAGGACTGAAGTCTTTATTGTACAGAAAATAGAGACAAGATTTTGCTGCCTGCCCTCAGAATTTTTTTTTGTTTGGGGTTTTTTTTTTTTGTCTTGTCTCATTCTAACCAGAAAAATTTAACTTATTGTTGGCGATGCCTTCTGTTATTTAAGCCAGAGACTTGGCTGTAGTCACATTTGTTCAATACTTCCTCAGCCTTCATGTAAGTCTGTCATTCACTTCATTAAATATTCAACATGGAGCAAAATTTGCAAGATGGGGTCTTAAGAAATGTTGCCATCAAGGACATCTGCAGATTTACCTCCTACTTACAATAATATCTTCTGTCCTTTCATGGGTGAAGTGCTTATACTAATTAAATCCACTAATCTAATTGGCAATGTACATCTTTGATTACTTACCTCCTGTAACTTTTTTTTCTAGAGTACACTCTGTTTCTTTTTCCTGTAGTCTCATTTCTTGTTTCATTAAGGTTCTGTTTGCTTTTCTTATTAAGTTTACAGGAAAAGTCCTGAATTATTATACTCATTAAGTCAGTCTTTTATGACCTTGGTAAAAAACAAAGTGAATCTGTATGAAAATCAAGTTTGCTTAGAATCCTCCTTTTTCTTATTTTGGATAACTGGAAAGAAAAATCAAATTAAAACTATAAACATTTAGTAGTTCATCATGTTACATTATTTTGAAAAGTTAAGCTTCTTTGGATATTATACTTAGTGGGAAATAATTGCATTTTCCTGAAAAAAAGCCCAACATCTGCTTAGAGATGAACCAAAGAGGACAGAGCTGATCTGGCCTGAGGCATTCTGAGCAGGACTTGTTTGTTTGTGGTCATTAATATGATAAATTCAGAGGAATGTCTTGTGAAAACACAGTATGATGTTAATCCATTAATAACTGAATAAAGAGGTTATGCATCCATTCTTTAGGCAATTCACGAATTCATAGGTTTTTATGTCCGTAAGAAAAAATAATACATTTTTGGTGGCACTGCAGTAATTTGACATAATTAAGAGCAGTGATTATTTTATCTCATGTTTAGTATGGCTTGTTCTCTGCAGATATTACATCTGTATTATAAAACAGAAAGGAGCACTGTCACATTATCAGGACTAATTTTTGCTGCTTCAGGAAATGAAAATTAAAATAGTCAGCAGAGACCAAAATGATTTTTTTTTTCTTTTGTAATTTTATTTCCCTCCCCCTTCCTTCTTGACAGTCATCTTCTCTTGGTGGGAAGATTTGCCCAGGCTAACCTGGAGTGACTGCATTAGAGCAGCACCCTGAGTTCCTCTTAGTGCTTTAGCATGATTTGGTCGTGTGCCTGTGATCTTCCCTTGCCTGTGTGTTGCCTGCAGACTTTTGGAGGTGCCAGCTGATTCAGCTGAAACAATTCTGTGGAGTGGTCTGGTCGGTGATGTAAAGAGAATCTGCTCATTTATGTGTAAATGCATTGATTTTTACTTCCGATAGCACTGTGTAAGCAGATGTTCTTAGGTCTGGTCACTTTATATGAGCTAATTGGAAGAAATCCAATAGATCATCAAATACAATCAGAGGTATCCAGAGCAGAGAGGTATGAAGGAATATCAGAAAATCTATTCTAGAGAGGAATAGATGGCTTGATGAGGTTATCGACTTTAATCTTCGGCATGATTTAGGCAAACGTCTGTGAGGAGGCAGTTTAAGTCTAGCCATTTCTGTCACGGAGGTGTAGCTGTGACTTTCCAAGGTCGCCCTCATCTCTGGGGTGCACTGTTCTGCAAATCTGTGTATACAAGTGCTCGTACCTGTTTGCATTATGCCATCTTCCGATAGCGCAGAACCAGCCGCATGACGTTTTTGTGGTACGGCTATCTCAGCTCTTGCCCTGTATTTAGTCTTTTGTGTTTTTGCTTCACCCAGCGTGGGAGCGGGGCTAATTGAGTTTTAATTGACAAGTCAAAGCCCACTGATGATTAGGCAGTGCTTTGGCTAATTAATTTAGAATGGAAAAGCAGAGCTGTTGTGGACACCCAGCTTTAGCCAATGGACCTGATCTCCTTCTGCAAAGAGGCAAAATGAACACGACAGAAGATTAATATGTTTTCTAACAACTCCCAGACTTTATTAATGAATCACATTATGTTAAGCTGAAGTTTGGAGCCAGTACCTTTTTCATGTTGTGTTTTGGCCATCTTTTAAAATAATTATTGGACTTTCCCAGGAGAGGGGGGGGAAAAAAAGTGCAAGTCTAGAAGCCTACAACATTATTATTTTTTCATCTTGTTCCTTTTGAATTGAAAAACCTCATTAGTGAGAATTAGCTCTCATTAGACTTTCAAACAGTGGAAGTTTACAAAAAGCTTCTGTATATGTTTTATTAAATGGTAGTGTGCCACATAAATGCCAGTATTACTTTAAAAGATGGGGAAGATTACACAATTCAAAACATCGTATCAGATCATTTATTTAGCAGCTGAAACATCCTATACTTTGTTCCGGCAGAGATGTTACTGACTGTGTTTCTCCCTGTAGTATTATTTTTCAGAGTAAACTTCTTCAGAAACTAAGGATACAGAATCTGGTGTTTACCAGCTGTTATTTATTCTGTAGATATTTTTGTCTACTATATAGTAAACACTTATATTTGACTTAATCCATATGAATAATTGTAGTTACATTAAAAAAGCTCTCAAAAAGGGATATTTCAAACACAATTCAGCTCATTGATGCTTTTTTTTTTTGTAATATTTCCCACATGCTCACCATCTCTCCTCTTTGATCTAAACACGATTGATCCACTGGAGTGGTGGCTTCTGCTTCTTTCTTTAGTTTGTGTCAAATTGTTCAATATGTTAGCAAGTTAATTGTCTGAGACCTGGAGCGTTAAAACCAGCCCTTGGGGTGCTACAGTGCACGGCAGGTCTTTGGCAGCAACGAGCTCCTGCCTCCTTGCTGGAGGATGAGCCAAAACCCTGAGCAGTCCGTTCCGGCCCAGATCAAATATATTCACATGTGTTAACCACTAACAGGAAGCAGTTTGGTTAGTGGACAGTAATATTTCAGGTGGAGTTACATAAAACCTGCGTACCCATCACTACACTCACAAAGATACAAGGCAGTGGGATTGCTCTGGCTCTGGGGAGCATTAGCCAGATCAATTTGCAAGAACCCAGGTCTGTTGAAATCAATAAAGACAATTTTAAACAGTCTACACCAGTTCAAAATTCATCTGATTTCCACTGCAACACAAAGAATGAAATGAGTTACTAGCAGAGATGCTTTTAATTTCAGGGGAGGCCAGTGCCTCGACGATGTGGGACAACAACGCTTGGATTTTCTTTTATGACAACAGTACTGAAGGAGAACCTCCCTTCCTAATCCAGGATTTTATCCATGCCTTCCAACCGAATGCCAAACTTATCATCATGCTGAGAGACCCTGTTGAAAGGTGAGCAAGGATCACGTTGCTAAAATATGCAAGAAAAACTTCTTACTAGAATGATTTTATTCAGTCTTGCTCTCTTGGATGCAAATAAATGTTCCTGTGGTATTTGACAGAGTTACTTCGTTTATGATGAGAGCTGCCAAGGGGGGTTGTTCTGTGTGTTTTGGCATATATAACTGCTATAATGTTTTAAAGAGGGGCATGGGAAGGTAAATGCCACAGTGAGTGGACACTCTGAAAGCAATAATTTATATGTTGCCAAAGGCAATGTAACTCCCGTTACCTGAGCTAGTGTGGCCTGTCTCTCAGCAGGGCTCACCAGACTGAGCGTGGCACTGCATTTACATGTCTTGGCATAAGTGGTCCTGAGAAGCGCTTAAATTCATGTTAAATAATAAGGCTTATGTCTTCAAGGGATGTACTCTTCAAAATGATTAAAGATTGCAGGTAGCTCCCGAGTCAGCAAATGAAACAGGCTTTTTGAATCTTAAAAATGTTTGGTGCAATACTTATATAAAGCTTCCCTTGACAGTTTTAGCTTGCACAGCTAATCGCTGCTTGGGAGGTCATCCTTGGCCTTCCTGACAGCCTCTGCAGCGCAAGGGCTCTACGCTGCAGAGGTGTGGGCTGTTCTTGAGTGGTTTTTTATTGTGTCAGCCACACATGTCCTGCTTTTCATTTGCCTTTCACGTTTTCTCTTCAGTCTTCCTCCAGATTTCTAGGGCATTTCTTTCCACTGTGTCCTCAGAAAGAGGATGATGAGGGTAATGGGGAGGGTGGAATGGATGGAGGCAGAGTGCAAAAGGATCAGACCAAAGGGGTGTGAATTCCTTCTCTGTAGGAATATCCAGGATACTTAGAGCTACATCAGTGCTCAAGGGCAAAGCCCCAGGAACGCTCAGGAAAGAGAAGGGGATGCAGAGGATGGGGACCAGGCTCTGGTGGGAGCTCAGGCACTGGGAGAAGGTGTGCCCAGCAGCTGCCCAGAGCGATTTGGCAGTGGGCAGAGTTGGGTGCTCCTTGACGAACTTCCCCGATGGTAGGACTTGGCAGGGCATGGCTACTGTCGAAAGGCAGAGCTGTGCCAGTGCTTCCCATCTCCTGTGTCAAAGACGACAGTTCTTGACTTTGGACATCATCTCCTGACCTCAGGATTTCAAAGATGGTAATTTTATGCAAGAGAACTGGCAGAAGTGAGTTCCTCCTGTAAATTACTGACAAATTCCCTGATTGCTTTAACCACCCTCTATAATATGTGTGTAGCTCTTTGCCACCTTTAATAAGGGTGAGATAAAAAGTCAGCTGTTTCTCCCTTACTGTATTTATGATGAATCAGTTTCTTTTTATTTACGATTCCCTACGCCCTTGTTGCAGATAAGTCATCTGAACTTGCAGGAGCAAAAGCAGCCATGGCAGAAGGGGCAGCCCAGGCAGCTCCATCAGCAATGCAGGGCAGTGGGGCAGATGCCAGGAGGATGTGGGGGCTGCACAGGGTCTGGAACAGGGTCTGGTTTAATGTCCACAGAGTCTGGTCTGTCCCCCACTGGGGGATATGTGGGGGACATCGAGGTTTGTGATGGTGGGTGTTGATGGTGGGTGTCAATGGTGTCATTATTTTGTTGTAATGGATGGTGATTGAGGGTAATGACTTCAAGTAGCCTAAACAGCTGAAATCCTAATCAGCAAAGGTTTTATTTCCAAGCAGATGTCCCCAGAATTAAAAACAGATGGGAAGAAACAGAAAAATCTCGCTGCCCTGCAGAGAGAGAACTTGTCTTCAAGATTGTAGCTTTCCATAAGATGTCAGCAAGTCTTTAAAATGATGCATTTATTTTAATGGATGATTAGAAATAATAAGCAGTCATATTAAACCTTTTAAATAAAATTGCAGCTGTGCCCATGCTGTACGCGATGCCTGCTGACAGATTTCCCCCAGCAAGAAGCTTTTCACCTGCTCTGCCGGGAGCAGTCGGTCCCACCATCCCTAGGACAAGCTGGGCAAGCCCGAGTCTGGTTGATGTAAACTTCTGCAAGGAGGAGATACTGTTCAGTGCCTGATTTAATTGAAGTCGTCTGGCTTTGCCCATTAGCTTCATTGGCCCCAGCTCATCCTCATACCCCTGCACTGGTGGGGTGGCTCTTTGGTGGGTGCAGCAGGAAGGACCCAAGGTCTGCCTTTGCAGAGGGAGAGGACACACGTGGTGCTGTGGTGGTGGTCCTCGAGCACTGCTGGGCAACACTTTGAAATGGGCTGCCTGACCAATCCAGTCCAAGCCTGGTACCCTCCCTCTGCTCAGAGATGGAGCGTTTTCATTTAAACAAAACGGTCTGAAGTGCGTTTGCCAGACTGGGAAGAGCTGGACAAAATTCAGCATCTTTGTCTTTCTTGGTGACTCCTATAGACAGTGCTCAGTGCCTCTGCCTCAGCTTCTACACTTTGCTATGATTTTTCATTTTAAAAGTGTGTAGAAATTGAATTAAAAGCATCCTGCAAGAAACGTATCCCTTTTCTTCCTTTGTAAATGAACAGAGAGTCTTCATTTGTTTCCTATGGGAAGAAAAAATCCTGTTCTTGCAAAACACTGACATAAATATTGAGTGCAGAGGGGCTATTCCTGTGCTTAAGTGCTTTGCTGGATTAGGGCCTAAACTTTCTAAATTAAATGATGAATTTTTAAGTACCTGGGGATATCTAGGGAAGTTAAAAAATAAATAAGTGCAATACTAAAGGTTACTGCAGCAGTAAAATGAGACCTCAATAAATTGAAATTTTTGTAGGTCATTTCTTAGACACCTGTGTTTTTTTGAAAGAGGCTGAAAGTTATCTAGGATTTCTGGAATTTTGTTGAGAAGTGGGTGTTATGGAGGTGTAGTATTTGTGCTGCAGACACACTCAGGGAAGGGAGTCCTTCTCAAATGTTACAAAATTGTCTCCAAAATCCTGCGGTATCACTGGGGTTCTGGTCATAGTTTCTAAGCCTAAATATAAAGCAAGATAAAATATCATGTTTAACAGATCTCATATCTATGCCACCTCAGACCATTTCCTTTGTCTCTTCAAACCATGTTTATCTTGAAAAAGTTTAATGAAAGTTTCGGGGATTAATGCTAAAGTAGGTATTTTACTCCCTGTAGGTTTTGGGTTGTTTCCCCATCACCACCTTAGATAATTTTTTTTTGAGTGATATTAAGCAATTGTACAACTTGTGCTAAAAATATGCAATGAGGGGATACTCCTCTGCTCTAACAGAGAAATTCCAGTTGCAGGAGGCTCTTGCTCACAGCAATAGCTGATGCAGGGGCTCAGCTTGCCTTCAAGCTGCCCACGTTCATGGGGCCACATCCTGCTGTCCTCAAAGTAGAGGTGGGACTGCTTGGGGAATGCAGCAGCACAGGCTGTAGCACAGATGTGAACCATTCACCTAGCTGTAGTATTTTGGCTTAAAAATCCTCAAGAGATGGAATGCTGTAAATCGGAATTTTGATGGAAAGTCAGTATAGGATCAGAGGTGGAGCTTTCTGCAAAAAAAAAATAGAAAATCTGGACTCTTTCCTACTTTTGATGACAGCCAGCTTGGTGATCATATAAAAATCACTCTTGGAAGACCCATCCCATTCCTCTCTTGGTTTTGAATTCAACTTTAAGCTTTTGAGATGAGGACTGTTTCTATCCATGGCAGTGTAGAGCACCAAATAAAGAGGGGCCCCAGTGCCAGCAGAGTCCAGTTCATAGATAACAAAAATTTAAAGCATATACATTTTAAAGATTTGCCTTCAGGAGACAATACTGGCTCACACAGTCACTGGGGTCAGGTTCTTAAGGGATGCTGACCTTGAAAGCAGAGGTGGTGTTTAGCAACTCCCTGGAGTGGATGTTACTCTGAGCCAAACCCCATCAAAATGAATAGAAAATGAGTCACTGGCTGAACAGGCTGTTGGTCAGGCAATGTTACACACGTGTACCCTTTCCCTCAATTCAGGTAACTGATTGCCATTGTCATGTAAATAAATCTTCTTTCACTTCCTCTGTCGTTTACTTACACGTATCTCATCCACAGATTGTACTCTGATTATCTGTACTTTGCAAGTGCTAATAAATCTGCAGAAGATTTTCATGAAAAAGTGGCGGAATCACTGCAGCTGTTTGAAAATTGCATGCTGGATTACTCACTGAGAGCCTGTGTCTACAACAACACCCTGAACAATGCCATGCCCGTATGTATTTCCAAGAACACTTGATTCCTTGCTTGTTTAATGGTACATTGGGTCAAGGTTATTAAAATAACAAAATACTGTTCAACTAAGCATCAAGAAATAAAAATTTCTCCCTTTTCATTTGTAAATGACATAAATATATATGTAGGCATGTAAAAGCTGATGTACTGGCTCAGCTGTCTCCTCAGTCTGTTCTCTGATGAATGCTAACAGTAATAACACGGTCTCTCTATTGTGCAAGTGCATGGAGAGCGTGTTTAGTGAAGATTACAGCTTAATGTGTAAGCTTTTTGCAGATCTCTCCAAAAAGTAGCTCTGGCAAGGATCTTTGTGGTATGGAATTGCCTCAAAATCAGAATAAATTATGTATTCTTTCTCAAGGAAAGGCTACCAATAACTAGATAAAACCTTTCTGTTTTTGAAATTGTGCACATCAGAAAATGATAAAAGGAAATACAGAAACTACTGGCAGAGGAATGGATAAGTATTATGGGCTCAGTATCCCAAAATTCACATTTTTAGGGTAGAACTGACTTCCACTTTTGCATGAGAGAAGAGAATAATATGGAAGAGATTGACTTGAAGTATCACATCTGGCCAGTTTGCCATTCAATCCTGTTTTATTTGCTCAGGCTGTAAAGGACTCAGAGGGAATACTTATCTCCGTTGTCTCCAGGGTGAAGTTATTGCCTTCACCTCTTGATAAAATAACCATAAAAGAGTGTATAACTCAGGTTTGAGCCCCACAGCGGTAGGGCAAACAGGGCATTCCTCTTACTTACCTTGGCAGGTAGACTGGAGATGCTCCTCTTTGATGATAGCCTCCAGGACATCCGGACACGAGCTGCAGCTGGGCAGTGTCACAGTATTTTCCAGCCATCTGCTTGCAGAAATGCATTTCTTCCAGTGTGGGGAGTGAAAGGCAGGGAGACAACCTGAAGGAAAGATTTTCTTCCTGTCTTCATCCTCAGGGTGCAGAACCAATCTTCATTTTTTCTCATAGGCAGCCCTCTGAAGATACTTTTGGAACCAAACAGAGGATGCCTCATGCCAGGGAGCCACAAGCAGGTGTTCATTGTAAAACACAAATGCAAACTCGGCTCCTCAATGGGCTTTTTTAGCTTCTCCTTCAGCCAAGTTGCTGAAGTCTGTTATGTGCATGGTTTGATAGATGTTGAAAAAGTAGGATCGTTTTCCCTGGTGAGCTCATTAGATTGCTAATTGTGCGGCTACACTAGAAGAATTTTGTTTTTCTATTTGTTAATATATTCCTGAAACGAGAGGTGTCACAGACATCGTCAGTGCTGGTAGATGCCAGCCTGTAGAGGAAGGGGCTTTTGTCAACTTATTCTCACTTGGAATCAGTGAAGAACATATTGCCTGGGGAAAGGCATGCTGAGCCAGGGAGATCACACTGAGGTGCAGATATGGATATTATGGAGGGAAGAAAGGCTTGGGAAACCCTACTGATGCCTTTGTATAGGGGGAAACACTGGAGCTTTATGGAAGGAGACGATTTGGTTTCGGCAATGAAAGAAAAGCCAGTACAGGAGAGGGACCTGGGGGTGTTGGTTGACGGCCGATTGAACATGAGCCAGCAGTGTGCCCAGGTGGCCAAGAAGGCCACCGGCATCTTGGCTTGTATCAAAACCAGCGTGGCCAGCAGGTCCAGGGATGTGATTCTCCCCCTGTACTCGGCACTGGTGAGGCCGCACCTCGAGTGCTGTGTTCAGTTTTGGGCCCCTCACTACCAGAAAGACATTGAGGTCCTGGAGCGTGTCCAGAGAAGGGCCACAAAACGGGTGAAGGGTCTGGAGAATATGTCTTATGAGGAGCGACGGAGGGAACTGGGCTTGTTTAGCCTTGAGAAGAGGAGGCTGAGAGGAGACCTGATCACTGCCTACAACTCCCTGAAAGGAGGGTGTGGAGAAGTGGGTGTTGGTCTCTTCTCCCTAATGACAGATGATCGGACGAGGGGGAATGGACTCAAGCTGCGCCAGGGGAGGGTTAGATTGGATGTAAGGAAGAAGTTCTTCACCGAAAGGGTTATCACGCACTGGAACAGGCTGCCCAGGGAGGTGGTGGAGTCACCATCCCTGGATGTGTTTAAGAGACGGGTGGATGAGGTGCTGAAAGATATGGTTTAGTGGTGGACAGATACGGTTGGACTGGATGATCTCTAAGGTCTTTTCCAACCTAGTGATTCTATGATTCTATGATTCTACAACACACTGTATAGGGAAGAGAATCAAGGTTCTTGCTGATCCCGAGAAAACTGAAAATTATGAGGATGTATTAGTTAAAAATCCTATTTCTGGTGAAAAGTTTTTAAAAAGATTCTAAGCCCACGTGGGAAAGCACTGCAATCCCAACCTATACCATGCATCCAGTGCTTGCTTTTCACTCACCTTCATCTCCTGGGGGAAAGAAAAGCAAAATCCATCACGGAGCCACACGTTTGTCCCAGCATCCAGTGAAATGGGGTACGGACTGAGGGCTTGCAGTGCTGCCCTGCCAGGATTATTACGTGTTAGGCTGATGTTTTAAACAAGTAAGATGTTTCAAGTTCTTGTGTAGCACTGTATATAACAAAGTCTGCCAAATATGGAAGCTTATTGCTATAGGCAACCCAAGACATACATCAGAATAATATATATTATGATAATAATGATTTAGCAATAATTCAAAATATGGCTTATTTTACTGGAATTTGGGTGTCAGTGTAGGTCACACAAGCCAGTGTAAGAAGAGACAGAGACTATTGTTATCTGACTTCATCGGTTCTGCGGTAATGCGACTTGAAGATGTTAAGTCTCTTTTATGAAAGATGCTTATGACTTGGGATTCATGTTTCTCTCTTCTGAGCCTGAAGGGATTTAGAAAAATATTTATAAGCACAGTTGGAGGTTAGACTTTTAAGAACACCAGACTACCCCTTTTATGTTTCAACTTGTTATGTAAAAATGAGAGGAGAAGAAAAACAGAGATTAGGTCAGGACAGACTGAAAAACTGCTGAACAATTTTCGCTGCTTACAGGTAAGGTTGCAGGTTGGACTCTACGTTGTGTATCTTTTGGACTGGCTGACAGTTTTTGACAAAGATCAGATACTCGTTCTTCGCTTGGAGGATCATGCATCAAATGTGAAATACACCATGCACATGGTGTTCCAGTTTCTGGATCTGGGTAAGTGTCCTGTGGCTATTTTGAGATAATTGCAAAAAAATCATTATTATCTTTCTTCTAGGCTAATTTTGCTTTATTTAGAGACAAATAAGAAGCATGGGAATCTGCCTTGAAGGATGCATTAATCTTGTTGCTTGGAGTCAAACAAATTAAAATTCTCAAATTCCCAAAGAAAGGCTGGTGTTAAAAGATCTTAGTAAGACTGAATCAAGAAAAAAATTGAATCCATTCAGAATGTAGGGGTATATCTTACCATACGGAAGCCAGTCCTGCTTCTGAAGGCAGCCAGGGCTTGTTTGTCATGGGTTTACATAGGTGCAAGAGCTATCCCACGCAACTGAAACATCTTGAAGTGCTACCGTGGTGTAGATCCAGGATCTTAATCTGAGTATGATGAAAGGTTGCATTTCTAGCCAGGGAGAAGGGGGAAATTGTGTTTTTGCTGTGTTGATTGAGACATCTGTTGCTAATCCTTGGAGAAACGCTGGCAGACAAAATGTTGCCCAATGTTGATTTGACAGTAGCAAGAGGATGAAAATGTGGCTGCAAAATAGTCTGGCTGGTCTAAACACTGGTCTAGATGATGAGAAAGTTTGAATGCAGCAGATTGAACAGATGAAGAGCTTGGCATCTTCTTTCTGAATATGGTTTACGCTGGAAAAGTCTGTGGGTTTTTATCTTGCTGAAGTACGTTTCCAAGGGCTTACATTTATTCCGGGCGTAGGGGCATCACTATACCTGTGTACCACTTTGATCCCACTGACAGCCTCCAAAATAAACAAAAAAAGGGCTTACATGAGTGAAGCTTGTAGAGTTTCTACCAGGTATTAGACAAGTCACATCATAAAATGAAGTAACAGTGTAAAATCATTGCAACTCCCAAGTAGTCTGGAAGTTGTATTCGATGTCATAGTTGTTTTCAGAAAACATTTTTTTTTCCTCCAGAAATGATTTATGCTGCTTGTTGTAGAGGTGATTAACTAATGTGAAAGGAAAAAATGTATTATTTCCATATTTACTAACCATGATTTCTTTTACTAATCTAAGCCTGTATTCAATATTCTGAAACATTGCTGCTGCTAACAAAAATTCCATTTGTCTTCCTTTGGCAAACCTTCTGACTTAGTAATTTTTTGGTTTTAGCATGGGCAGTTTTGGTTAAATATTTTAAGATAATATTCTATTTCTCCACAGGACCTCTAAGTGAGAAACAAGAAGCTCTGATTACAAAGAGTCCTGCATCAAACACTAGAAGACCTGAAGACAGAAGCCTAGGACCTATGCTACCAACAACGAAGGCAATTTTAAGAGACTTCTATAGGCCTTTTAATACAAAACTGGCACAAGTTCTTTTTGATGATGCTTTTTTATGGAAGAGGACATAATATGTAAATTTAGTGCCACAAATACAGTGCTTAAAGGAGTTTTTATTTTTTTAAATTCTATTTTTGTGCGTGGATATTTACATTTTTCCCATTCCAAAGAGAAGCCAATTGATGAGCTGAGTCTCTCGCCTTCAAGTCAGCACACTTCACAACAGTTACACCGTATTTTCCTTGTGAGAATGTAAAGCATCTTGCTTATCAGTTTATTGCAACTTCTTTTACCCCGGCAAAAGAGTAGGGTGGAAAAGCATTATTACAAAGATAATGACACTCTCCACGGGGATGTTGAAGTTTAACCTTCTCTAAGATGCTGCAACACAGAATTAGCATCGGTTTCCTACAGTTACACTTATAATCTCATTTTCAGTATATGTTATTCATTCATTTCTTCAAACTATCAATGTCATATAGTCATTAAAATTTTTAATTGAAATCAACCTAAAATTTTCTTTCTTTTTGTCAGCATATTCACAAATGGTCTTCACTCGCACTAAGGTTTTTATGTTTCCTTAATTCGGAAACAAAGGGATTATTGCATTTACATAAATTTCCAAGTCTAATTTATATCGGCAAGAGAAGTGGATTTTCCTTAGCCACAGTTCTTGTAAAAGAAAATTTTATATTCCAGGTAAGAATGGATGATTGAAATCTAAACAACAGGCCACATGCAGTGATTAGCACAACAAATCCATTGTCTTCCATATTTTCTTCATGTAAGTACAAATACGTATCATTTATTCATATCACTCACACATTTCCTAAGGAAACCACTAATGGGCTTGATGTAAACTCCATTGCTGGCCATGGAGAGATTTTTATGGATTTTTTTGTTTGATCCTACCAATTACTCATCTCCACTGCAAAGAAATATGCATTTTAAAATTATTATGAAATCTTGTTATTAAATGCATAAATGGACAGGATGCACAGTAGCTTGCACAGAAAGGGTATGTTAACTAATGAATTAGTTGCACATTAGGTGTTTCCTTCTTTAGGAAAGATGTCTACGTCTAGTTCATAAAGTTGAGATAATAGACTTGAGAAATTTTCTATGGAGAAACTGGATTATCTGAAAGCTTTATTTGACTAAAATGGCCAAATTTTTTTATAAATTTGCAATAATTCAAGATTTGATTTCAAACTGACCTGGTTAGGGTCACTGTCAGCTACAGTCTGCAGGTGGAACTGGCCAGCAAAGGCTACCTAAACTAGGGACTTTTTAAAGAGATGAATGAAAATGTTTCTTGTTGATAATTTCCTTTCAAGGACTAAACTGATTCTTTCTTCCCTGAATGCATGTTGAGTGGGCAAACGAAGATAGTATTCAGCTAGCAGGCATCAAAAGCCCCAAGAATTGTCTCTAGTTGGCTTCATGTCTCCTTTTGACTTTTGTGCTGGACCCCACAGTACAGCTTGCCAACGGGTTCACAAATACTAAGTGTAACTCTTTGCCATTGTCCTCCATGGGGACATGTTACTCACCTCCTGTATTTTTAATTTGAGTGTTAATGCTGAAAAGTTCATGAATCCTGAGCACTTCACACGTGAATATGATTGATGACGTGAATTTTTTGGTAACAGAACATTTCTATGTCCTTTGCCAACTGGTAATGCACTATTTAAAAAGGATTCAGTCTCCTGTTTGGAAAGCCTAAAATAAGGAATTTAGGGAAGTAGTTCTAGCCAACCAGAATGGATTAGTTCTAGTTCAGAAATGCTTACAGACTAAAAATGGTTAGAGAGCTGAGAATGGACCATTCTAGCAGTGCAAAATAAAAGTATTATGGCAGCATAAATCAGAAAATCAGGATGAATTCACCATTGTTAGTAAATGTAAAATTTGAAGTCAACAATTTATTTACACTAAAGATTTCTGCCAGCTGTGCTCTGAATTAGAGCCAACGCCGTGTTGTCAGGGTAACTCTATACAGAATATTTGCTAACCTGATCTGCCATGGTCAAATAATTCCATGAAGTTGTCAGACACCACTATGATCTAATGATATTATTTTACCAGCCCTAAAAGCTAACTAGCAGATACATCTGTGTTATCTTTCAGCATGAATTCCATGAACAAATCACACATGCTGGTTGGTGCCACACTGATGTATGGTCTGAACTTTAATTTCTGGCAGCAGACCCATGCAGTCTACCAGTGGTCAGCAAGATTCTCTCTGCCCTTTGCAGAGAGATGTAATGTAATGTATGTAATCTAAATCAAAACAGGTTTCATGGTCAAAATTTCTGCTTCAGGCTGAATCATACCCGATGTCCTGCTGATTGAGGTCTTACCTAGTTGTGACTCAGTCCAAGGAGAAAGTTGAAGGTTGCCTGTCTGATGGTGGATAGTGGTGACCACAGGTGCCCATGTATGGGTAAGGCCAATTCTGGTGCACTGAGTATCATCATGTTTTTTGTCTAGCACACTAACACATGGGGAAGGGGCTACAGCTATAGTTGATCTGTTGGGAACCCGTGGTCCTTCCAAAAATTAAGTCTCCAATGAGGATATTCTTATGTCTTCATCTCCTTCATGATCTCCAAAGGAAGACCTCTTGATTTAACACATTGCAACCTTATGCTGTGGGGTTGTGGCACGACTAAATATCAAAAAAGAGCAAATTAATTGTCAAGAGGGCATCTTGGAGGTAAGGATATTGCTCTCTCTTGTCCAAACTGTAAAAATAGTATTGATCTGGTGACTCAGAATAAAATAAATAGCATTTGATTTTTGTGAGTGATGTGACAGTACTAGGTGTCGGACCCCTCTTCTTCATCCACAGTGTGGACAGTGTACCACTGCCATTCAGTGGCTTCACTCCAGCCTCACAGCAAATCTTTATGTAGGATAAGGCTCATCCCAAGCTCTTTCAGTTCTCTTTACCTTTCTGTTGACAATTTTAGCTGTGAGCAGATTCAGTATTCTTGTTATTCACTGTAGTGCTAAGCCGCCCTACATCCCCAGAACAGTAATTTGCTAAGAAATGGGACTTACTATCAAGAAAACATATTTTCATGTTTCCCAAAGCAGAGCAGTGGCTCTTTGCAAAGAGCTCAGAAAATGTGACTGATACTGTGTTTCCTCTTATCTCTGCCGAGCAAAAGTAATCAGGCAAAGACAGTGAGGAAAGGGTCATTTCCAAATGTTCTCGCTGCTTCTGCAGAAGAATGTGGAATGCGTTTTCTGTAAGACCTTGTGTGTTTGGGCCAAGTATGTTGGCTGGCTGGAAGAAGCACAGTAAAAACAAAAGGATCTCCTAAGAAAAACAGGCACTGGTTTACACAGAAAATGATACGTTATCTGTTGAGCCCTGTGCACAGACTTCTGCGCTTCAGCCTAATAAACTGAAGATAAACAGCAAAGTTGTCATGGTTCTGGATATATCTTTCTGCCAAGCTATTAATCCATCTTCCAACTAAGCCAAACGCTCTCTTTTTCAAGACAAACCACAACGGTGTCACAGAAAGTGACTCCTGCTAGATGCCCGCAACACAGACATGGTTAGTGCTGGGTTTTCTGAGCAGCTGCATTTTTCTAACAAAAATGCCCGTGTTGCACTGCCATCTCGTGGTCAACACGGGCAATACTGGGTGCCGTGGGCACGCATGCACTTTTTTCTACATTGAAAAGTAGAAATGGCAAGTGCAAAAAAGAAGAAATATTTTTTCACATTTTTTCAGATGCTCACAGCAATAAAATTTCCAGTGCAGCGCAGAAGTTGGGGAGAAACACTGACTTGACACAGCCCCAGCATCATAGCATCATTTAAGGAAAAGACCTTTAAGATCATTAAGTCCAACTGTTAACCAAACGCTGACAAGCCTGCCACTAAGCCATGTCCTTGAGCACCTTGTCCACACGGCTCTGAAATCCCCCTCCTGGGATGGTGCCCCCCCCACCTCCCGGGCCAGCCCCTTCCAATGCCTGACAGCCCTTTGCGGGAGGATATTTTCCCTAATATCCAAACTAACCCCTGGCACAACTTGAGGCTGTTTCCTCTTGTCCCATCACTTGTCACTTGGGAGAAGATACACCCACCTCTCTACAACCTCATCCTTGCAGTCCTGAGGAGCTGCCGTGGAGTCCTGCTCCAGGGACCATCACCAGTGCATGCCATCAGCAGCATGTACCTCTGCACTGAGGGAATTGGATAGGTCAGGTTATTGTAGTAGTACTTCAGTTATTACTAAGTAATCAGCTTAGAGCAGCTGCTACACTGCTGTCCAGCTGTGGCCTGGGAATCCCAGTTTGCAGAGATGCTGCAAAGGTCTTTGATCCACGTATGGAGATGCTTGCCTCCGCTGATTTCGGTGCTGTCCTGCTGGGGACCCCTGCTTTTAAGTCACAGCTCCTATGAAAACCTGGCCAGCTCTCTGCTCTGTCTCAACCAATAGGAAGGCCCTTAAAATGATCGTCAGCGTGGCAGGGGCTTAATGGACTGCTGGGCTGAAAGCAGCCATTGAAAATTAGAGGCCTGCTGTGTACATATTAAGCCATAATTAGAAGAAAATAACGTTTGGAAGAGACACAAATAGTAATCAACATACCACATTTCAGAGGAAAGACACGCTTTCCGTCACTCACCCTTATAATTTCTGAGAATCCATTTGCTTGGTGAAGAAGCCGCCCCTTCCAGCAGGTTTAGGTGCGTTGGGGTCCCAGCGGCTGGGCTGGCAGCCCTGAGCTGTGCCAGGGTGGAGGGCACCGGGGACACCAGGGTCCCTAGGTGTCCCTCTGCCCTCCTATGACCCCCCAAATGTACTTTTCTCCAATGGTGGCTGCAGGAAGAGGGGGTAAGATCTGTGTGCACATGTGCACAGCTGTGTCACGATGACTGTGTTTGACTCTGATGCTCGCAGGGTTGAGAAGTTCCAATCTCATGATGTCACCACTTCTGGTCCTTGGAGAAACAAGCCCCAACGAGGAGTGTGAGTGCAGCTGGTACCTTGCTCCTGACCTCCAGATAAGTCAATTTACATCCTCAACCCAGTATCAGGATCCCACACACTCCCCCTTCCTTGCATCGCCACTCACTCTCTCTCCTTTGGCTATGGGTCACAGGCGAGGAATATCTACAGGAAAACCGCTGAAAATACAACTCTCTGAGCTTTAAAATTGCTGTTTGGTTGCTGAAGGAGCAGTCACTGCAGTAACAACTTACTGCATGGCAGCGGTGGCACTGCAAACCTGCTGCACAGGACACCTTCCCCAAGGAACACATGGGCGAGCACTGTCATTTACAATCAAAATGGGGGGCAGAATAATTTAGAGTTCGTTCTTCCATCTGGGTATGTCTTGCACACTTAGAAAATGATCTCTTCCTCTACAAATGAATGGCATGAGGGAAGGGAAGGGTTGTGCTGGTATTCAGAGCACTGCAGGGGAAGAACAGCCTCAGAGCAGCTCCCAAAACTTCATTTATTTTAGACTACGGAGGCCTAAGCCACAAATAACTTGGGATTTAGCTTTTGATGAAGCTGTGTATTACTCTGACCCTGAGTTGACTTCATTGAAGTGACTGTTGTTTTCTCAGGTCTTCTGTAAGAAGAGCAATTACCAACTCCCCTTCTCAGGCAACAGTCACACTACTGTTAAATAGGCATTAAAGCAGAAATACGCTCAGATATCTCCAGCCAAGCTATCCCAGGCCTGGCAGAAGTGAAGGGTTGCCCTCTCTGCTGTTCTGCTTGGGTGGCCCAAATCATCCAGGTGTTTAATTGGGTCCACACATGTTAACTCCTCCCCTAGTACATTGAAATCGGAGGCAGAAAGCAGTGTGGCTCTACAACAGGGCTAGGAGGCAAAGGCAGTTACAAAAAAAAATGGAGGGGGGTGGTGGGAAATATGAAAGAAATCCTGCGGTTAGGTCAAATGAAATCCCCGAGCAGTGAGACATATCGATCTGGCAAAATTGCACAGAAGGAAGCAAACCCACGCAAGGTAGCCAAAACCCAGAAGAAATCAGGCAGAGAAATAAGCAGAAAGAAATGTACAGCTGTCAAATGAAAAGATCAATATTTTTTTTACCATCTGAATAGTCTTAGGAAAGGAAAATAATGATATAGCCTGGGGAAACTATGTTGGCTTGGCTGGAAAGGTATCGGCTGAGTCCACCACAGACTTGGCTTTTGTTGCATGTTGCGCTGAGAGGCCCAACCTCGGAGTCAGGAGGAGCAGAGGTGGGACCCGCCGGAATGTGGGTTCCTCACCTTCCTCTGCCCGGCACGTACAACAGGGTCCAAGGGTTCATTTAGGCTTGGCAAGGAGCAAAGTAGATTAAAAGGAATAGAACAGTTACTGAGGGAGAAAGGCTAAAATAAGAACAGGAGCTGCTTGACTGGATTAAGAGTCTGGAAAAGAGGCTAAATGCCTCACTTATAGCTAAGAGAAAAGGGTTGGCATTAGGTATCCTCTATCCCTGCATGCAAGCTGTGGGCGGGAGGACCCATCCAATGGCAGGACTCCAGTCCAGAGGGTGTGCAACCTATGGCAAAAATACACGATACCTCTTATTTTAGGTTGTGTTTGTGGGAAACCATGTTGACAGGGTGTGATGCTGCTGATGTAGGGCAGGAGCAGAGAGGTGGGGTGTAGCACAGCACTTGCCCAAACCCAGATGCATGCAGCATTTGCACATTGCCCCCCCCCCCCCCCCCC